>NC_000080.6:29411770-29479270 GCF_000001635.26 Mus musculus | reverse complement strand
CAGCAGTACAGCAGGAGCTAACATAAGTGTTCATTTACTATATGCCAAGAACTTTGGCCCAGAAAACTGGCATGGCACTGCCGGAGCCAAGGTTTAAATTCACATTTTGTGACCCCAGAGCCAGCTCTTGAGCTCAATGCGTGTTCCCCTCCACAAAGTGAAATTGCTCCTGTAAACATTTGGGTAAGGGTGGAAGGAGAAAGCAAAGGGAGAATTTGAGCGGCTCCCCTCCTCCCCATCTCAGATTTAATTAAATCTACTTTTAGAAGTTGACGTCAGAGTGATCATGGATGTTGTTCTGGGTGAAAGGACATGTTGACTTCCTAAGTGTAGTGGATTTGGTGGCTAGGGGCTGCCTGCCACACTTGATGGCCTTTACAGCATCTCATATGTACAACTGTCAAAGGAGCTGG
This sequence comes from Mus musculus, assembly GCF_000001635.26. Taxonomy (NCBI): domain Eukaryota; kingdom Metazoa; phylum Chordata; class Mammalia; order Rodentia; family Muridae; genus Mus; species Mus musculus. The sequence goes on along the minus strand of NC_000080.6, from coordinate 29,478,857 downwards.
CTTTGTCTAACAGCTTAATCCCCGTGTCCCTGTCACTGGGAGGACATCAGTCAAAGCTTTCAATCAATTCCATTTTCAGCTTCACTGATCACAGATTCTACCAGGGAAGCTGAAGAAGGGGAGTGGAGAGCTCTTCACTGCAGCACAGAGGAGCAGGGGCGCACCCTGTGCTTTTTGAACATGAGGTATAGAGTCCTTTCCTTGGCAGCAGAATTAACTTTCACATAACCTCCATGTAACTGTGAACTCGAGGCCCTCCTCCAAGTTCTGTCTATGTGAGAGCCAACCGTGGGAGGTGCAGACGCTGTGAAGATTCCTTGTTCCAGTCAAGCTGCTTTTTATGCTGGTAAATCTCTCATCTCTTCTGTACTTCATCTTCTCAGCATCTTGTGCCTAGTGTGGAATCCTTTAAGAGTGTTCTGTGTGCACGTTTCTATCATGTTCAAATAATAGGGTGCAGAGTGAAGATGGTTGTGTTCCAGCTAACCAGGGATGTAGCAGAAATGCAAAGCCATGCAGATCCATCCAGGGCTGAGTAGCTCATGATTTAGATCCTTACCCTTTGGATCTGAGGCCTATTTTTAAAAAGAGGGCCGGAAGAGTCCATGATCTCAATCTTGGGGTTCCACTCAGTGATGGATGAGGTTCTGGTTATCTGAGAGGTTCTCCAGAAATACGTGCTTTTAAACTACACCCGCACCTTATTACTATGACCACAGCTCACCTTGTCTGGGACAGATGTTCCCATTGAGTTTGTTAGCTGGGCCCTGGCTGCAGCACTCTGATGTTGGGGGTATTTATTAGTCAACATCCCCAAGGAAGCCCAGGGAGGGCTGTAATGAAGATTGGAACTGGGTTGTATTCATCCTTGTCAAAGTCATGGAAAAAGACATTTTCTTCTTGCTGTGGAAAACAAATGTCCATTTCTGCTTCTGCCTTTACCCATCCTTGATTACCCCCTTGGGAAGGTATGGACAGTTCTCATATGAAGGATAATGGCACATGCACCACTGGACTCCAGATCACTGGAGGTTGGAGGGAGGAAGATCATTAGTGTTTAGTAAGGCTACTATCTAAGCCCCAGGTTCAGTGAGAGACTCCACTAAGATGACATTCAGCATTCTCTTCTGCCTCTACACATATATGTACAGGTTCATGTGCCCTTATACACATGTTCACATATCCCACCCACTCCATCTCATACACATATACACAAAACAGAGTTCATTATCCACAAAGAAAACACCCCAGTCATCTCATCCAAAGTATCTATGAGTAGATTTTTCTAGATTTCTATCTAAATAGCCTTGATGTTGATAGTCAACCCTAAGATACTCCCAGGTGCTCATAGAAGCAAAAAGTCATTCTTTAAAATACTGTTTCTTTTAGAAAGAGTGTCTTGGGCTTGTGCTTAAGATTCTCTTCCCAGCTCCCCCAGGCCCCTTTGGTCCTTGGGCACAGTTTGACTGCCCCCATCTTTCACAGCTTAGCCGATGTCACACTTGAGCAAATGTAGCCTGACATGCCGAATGAAATGGTCTTAGTCTGGAAATTGGCCATGTTGATAACAGGTTATTAATTTAATCAGCCTCAAGTTGATAACAGGCACCTCCTGTGGAAACAAAGATAATTTGCTATTGATTGTGATCGTGTCTCCTGATAGAAACTCTGGGCTTATTGTGTCTTGTAAAAGGCCAGCAGCACACACAGCCTTTCCACAGTGTGAAGGAGACAGGAAAGGGAGGCATGATGGAAGGGAGGCTCATTGCACACACAGCACGCACTGAAGAGATGTGTCTGGCCCATTGTTCTGGTACCTGCTTCCTCTAGAAACCTTAGAGCTGTGCTTGTATAATCCACTTTGAAATGTTTGCTGTTTGTAAAGCAGAAGCAAGCTCCGCAGCTTCCAGGCAGAAGGTCATTTTATAGAAAATGTTCATTCATGTGCAACAAAGCTTATTTCTTCTACAGGAACAAAAGGAAATAATGAAGCCTTCTTAAAAGCTGTTTTTCTCCAAAGAGCGATCTTCTTGATAGTTGGCAAATTATCCTTGCCACTTCTATTGGAATTGAAAAGTAAAAACATTTGTATCAATAAAGATTATGGAATATTATTAGACTCTCAGATATGATTCCAAATGTAGCCACAGCATGCTGCTGGGAAACCGTGATACCTGCCTTGCTTCTCTTCTTGCCTTTGTCAATCTTTCTAGATTCTTCCCTTCACACTGGAGTTAGGCCTGCTGATATGGTCTCCATGTAGGATTTTGGTTAATATACCTTTTCAAAATACTGTCTTACTCCAAAACTCCCATTGTCTGAGTCATTACTTTAGTACTTACCTTTCTTCTGGATGCTTCCATTTCTTGAGTACAGCTGGAATCTTGCTGTTTTGGGGACATGTCCTTGCCTTCCTGGTAGCGTTCTTGTCCCTTTATCTGTAAATAGCCATTTTCCCTTGTGCCCCTTCTGTGAATCACCTCATAGTGTTTCCTAGTCTGCTAGTAGCCAGCCCCAGATCACACTATGGAGATAATTCTAATTACACTAATTGTGGAAGCAGCTTCAATTAACCTATTCTGTTTCAGAGTGCTGGGAAGTGGTTTCCAAGACCAGAGGGGAAATAATTTCATCACTAGTAGGTATAAGAATGTAAATTTGAATTTCATCACTAGTCAGAATAAGAATGTAAATTTGAATGTCTTAGTTAGTATTTCTCAATATAATGGTCCGTTTTTTTTTGTTTGTGTGTTCATGCATGCATGTGGTACATCAGGTGTCATATGTGATGTTTGTGTGTAGTACATGCACGTTAATGTTCAGGTGCTGACCACAGTTTTTGCACATGCAAAAGCCAGAGCACAAGTGTGTTTCTTTATCATTATTTGACTGATTTCTTTGAGCCAGGGTCTCTCATTGAACCAGTAGGTCACTGTTTAGGTTATACTGGTCAGCTAGTGAACACAGGATCTGCCTGTCCCTGCTTTTTAATCCTGGTATTCATGTATGCAAAACTATGCCTGGATTTTTTATGTGAGTGCTAAGGATTTGAACTTAGGTCCTGAGGCTTGAAAAACAAATGCTTTTACCACTGAGCCATTGCTGCAGCCCTTGTAATGATTCTTGAAAGAGTTATGAATCCTGATGTAATAGATACAAGTGTTTCATGCATCCCAGGACCAAATCAATATCATTGTATTTGAGTTCCTGGAAACAACTTCTGATTTATTAACAGCCACTAAGAAGATTGGAGATATGTCATTTTATTTCTGGAATGTATTGGATTTGAAGTACACGACTGTGAGAAGCCTGAGTCTCCATGGGCCTCAGACTATGAGCCATTCCCATGACATGTTCAAAGCTATTCCATGTAATACTTTGCTGGTAATGTTAATTCTGAGCATACATTGATGTACAAAAGCTGTAATTCTTTTTCCATCATGTTCTTCTTTCTTGGTTCTCTCTTAAAGGCAAGCTGATGGGGGCAAGACTTGGTCTTGCAAGATATTTAGGGTTGCTGTTTAATAATAAAACATTTACCTATCTTAAGTCTAAGTCACTTTGCTTCTGTAGCTGACCTGCCTATCTGAGGTCCTCTGAGACCAGAAACTTCAGTCTCTAGCATTTAGCACCTTGTAGTAAAGCAGAGGGGAATTAAGCAATGTAGCCATTGTTCTATCTCAGCAGGAACTACACATCTCTAACTTCCAGCCTGCTAGTTGAAGTCCTAGGAAGAAAACCAGTACACTTTGAAAAGTGATTTTAATCTTTATTTCTAAGTTCTCTCTAAAATGTTTCTTATGAAAGTTCTCTAAGAAAAGGGGATCTGGGTGAATGAAAAGGGGGATAAGGGTGTTTCCACTCTTTGTCCTCAGCACTTATACATCTTTCAGAATACATTATCATATGGCAAAAAGTTCATCACAAGTTTACACATATATTCAAATCATACACCAAATAAGAAGTTTACAACAGAGAATGTTTACATGCAAGTCCATTAGGATTAATTATCTGGCTAAATATTCATTATCTGTCACAAGTTCAGCAAGTTCATGACAAGTTAAAAATCATAATGTTTGTGACTAAGTTATTGGTGAAGTTTTGTATAGAATAACCCAGTCAATATTTTATCTTCTGTCCTTACACCTATAGTAAATTGTGAGTTCCCTTTTTATGACTTTTGGTTAATGGTTTTACAACCTCTTGAAATGTGTTCTAAATTGCAGAATTTAGAACTAGTTAGTTAGTTCTAACTATCTCAGAAGCAATTAACTCCTGATACTTGAAGACTGTCAGAATTCTCAATGACTATCAGAGAGGACTTAATAGATGTTCTATTACAAAAGAGCTTAACAATTACTATTATAATTTTAGGAATTTTTATAGGATCATTGTTAAAAATTAATAAATCATCTATTTGTCTATATAACATCACTACAGAAATCACTGCAGAAATCTACTCAAAAGGGTAGGCTTGTACCTAATTATATCACTAGGATATATATATGTGTGTGTGTGTGTGTGTGTGTGTGTATTACATATATATATATATATATATATATATATATATATATATATATATATATACACACACACATATATATACTAAAACTATATATACTAAAAGCATATTAATAGCAGGGATCATTCCTAAAATGAAATCCTTCTGGTCCTTGCCTATAGAAGCACACCTGTTATTAATTGTACAGTCAATGGTGGAACCATCTCAGGAAGATCACTTGCTAGGTTTTAGCTCCTCCTTGATGGCTCCTGGCATCCACAGAGTCTAGGGGAAACACAAAAGTGAACCATGCCATTCTGAATACAGTGATGACTATAATTCTGCCTCGATGATTCCATTCTTCCCTACTCTGTCCATTTAGCATATGTTGATATGACAATACAGACAAGTAATAGTTGGCCCGATGTTACTGGTCAGTCATTGGCAGCCTCTGAACCAGTCTTCACTGTAGCCCCAAACAGTGCTAATTATTATAGGTTCTTCTTTAGAGTCACTGTAGTTGAATTCCAACCTTATTTGAGGAAGAATTTATCTCTTAAATGGCATTACAACCTTCATATAAGTATTAAATGTATCATTGCAAAATGTTAAACAAAACCTACTAAATATATGAACTGTTTTGAAATCTTTGTTAAACACAAGTGTCACATTATAACAGCTTTTACAGCACAGGGCTTTTAGTTTAACAGGGGGAATAAAAATAGTTCTTTGCTGTTCCATATGTTTTTTATATGACTTTTTTGCTCTAAGGGTTTTCATCTGTAATTGTCTCCCCAGCTCTGGGGATTTTTTATGAACATTTATTCTTTTCACTTGTATACAATTTGTTCCTGCTGATTCCATCAGTGGGAGTCCGTAGTGAGTTCCTTCTGGGGTTAGAGTCAAGGTTCTATTACCTTTCCCTCCTCTCTCATGCTTTCTTTTCTTCCCTTGTTAAGCTAAAATAACCAAGGACAAAAGAAAAAAAAATAGAACAACATCAACAAAGCCATTTTTTCTTCTTATCCAATTTTTACTGTGAATTGTCTGGTCCTGTCTTCATGGAGAATTTGGCCTCTGTGATGTCTTTACCTCTGACCTTGATTTAAGGGTTTGGGGAGGAAAGAAGAGATTGTGGTAATGTAGAGATGTATACACATGGTCCTTGTCGAGAAGTGAGATGTGATGGTCAATGAAATGCTTTAAAAATGGTTTAATGTCCCCATCGTCCCCTTGGCAGCTTTGCCTATTATAAATTTTGTCAATGTTGTAGGTCTCTAGCATTTCTTACTTATAAAGATGGCCCTTGTTTGTATTTTTTAAAATGAAAATAAAAGAGTTATGTAGAAATATTAAAAGTGTGTCTTGCCTCAGGAATTACTGCCTCTTAGCCCATAGGTGCTTTGTCTGGGGCCAGCTTGCACATTCCACTATATTGTTACCAGTTTTTATAGAGCAAAGAGCCTTTAACGAAGGGGAAAGGCAAAGTTGTGGCCAAAGCTTCTGTTTTTCTTTACCTCAAAGCTCAGGCTGGAGCCTTCAAAGCCTTTTTTAAATTTCCAGTATTCAATTTTAATTAAAATTCACATTCAATTCTATAATCCCATCTGCAGATTCAAAAGGGAAACTCACATAAGAGAAAATTAACTTATTATTATTAAAAGTACACTGCCTTTCTAACAGCTATAATAGGGGAGCTGCTCTCCCCAGGCTCCGTGGCCATTCCTTACATAAGAATATTAACAAATTTAATAGATATTTTTCTTGCCTGCAAGTGGTAATCAAACTTACTTTTTAAAGCTGATCTCATTTGACTTGAGTGATAAGGATATTTGCTCAGGAAATAGATACTCTAGGCTATTGCTTTCCATGGCCACACACCAAAACTTGAAGACAAAAGATCTTGACTTTATTAGGTGAATATTACTTTATTTTTATTTTAATAACAGTAAGAACTTCTTTCCTTCAGATTCAATTATAGGTAAGCTTATGGCACATGATACTCATTTGTAAATACCATTTCATGGGCTGGAGAGATGGCTCAGAGGTTAAGAGCATTGGCTGCTTGCTGTTCCAGAGGTCCTGAGTTCAATTCCCAGCAACCACATGGTGGCTCGCAACCATCTGTAATGGGATCTGATGTCCTCTTCTGGTGTGTCTTAAGACAGCAACAGTGTACTCATATAAATGAAATAAATAAATCTTTTAAAAAAATTAAAAATATACCATTCCATACAGGGAGAGTCACAAGCTATTTGTTCTTACTCCAAGGCCTGTAGTTTTCAACCTGCTGGTTCTAATGATTATTGGGCGCAGCAGCAGAGCTTGTTCTTTGGGTCTGGTTCCTCTACATTCTCCCAGAAAATGCATGCCTGTCCTCCTTAGCCCTAGCAGGCAAATTGGGATAGCCCTGCAATTGACTGAAGGCATGGGAGCATCTGTCTATTCTGGGCCTTGTCCTAAAACACTTGCTAGCTTCTCATGAGGCTGTGATAGGCAGCTGCCCATTGACCTACTTCTCATGAGTAGTGTTTCCTAAACTTCTCTAGAGACACTAATGAGAAAATATCTCTGACAGCTACATTTTTAAAAGGCATTCAACAATTTAACTTAAAAATGAACATAAAAACTTTGACCAGAAGAATTAGAATCTCATGCCCTCTCTGTTGTCAGCACAGAAATTGTTTTCTAGCTCTTCTCAGCAGTGATGCAGTAAAATCCAGTTTTTAGTTGTTACATCCTATACCCTGTTCTTTGCATTTCAGTGTTTATTGCTGTAATGCATTTCATGTTATACTATATAGGAACACTATAAGCTATGTATAACATATGTATCATACACATGCATGCAGGCATACATGAACAGAGTATGTTAGACATGAAATACAGTCCATATTATGTCACACAAGAATTAGTATGTTATATGGGATGCATATGTATGATACATTTATCCATACAGATGTATTCAATCTTATGTATCTTATGTAGATCAAATATTATGTGTGAGTCACTCTTCATGTATTCTTTGTATTTATACATTTCTATCTTGTTTTCCTGTCAGGTTTAAACTACTTTGTTATTTTATTCTATCTCAATTTTTTGCTCTTTTCAGTATCACCATTACAGTTATTGTGAAATTTTATTTTATTTTTGATCATTTAGGTATTTCATCACCCCTGGGTTCTAGGTGTGCTTAAGCACCATTTTTTTTAAAATCTCTTAAGAATGTTTAACTACATGAGTGCTCACAATATATGAGTAGTTTTGGTAATGTAAGTGTTCAGTCTTGCCTAATATTTATCCATAAATCTCCACGTGCAACTGATTTCACGATGTGGGCTTAGCGATTCTAAACCACGTACAAAGATGAAAAGAATAAAGCTCACAGGTCCTGCTCTCTTCTATTATATCTTGTCACTCATCTGTCAAAATTCCTGAAGATACATTTACAGATTGTAGGCTGTGATCCTCCGGGATGACAAGCTACATTGACTGGGAAGATTACGATCCAACTCAACCTTAGGGCGATGTACCCAGGCTCTCCTTATCCTTTCTTCATTTTCTGTCCTCATTTCTCCCATCGTCTGTCTTTATTCTGTAATGATTTTCATGCCTTAAAGTAAAAATGTATATGTACCTGGAAAGATGAAGAAGACCTGAGAAATCTAGGAGATTTTGTGGGGAACACCCAAGGCCGTGAAATGAGGTAGACCATGAAATGAGCACTGTCCTCAGCCTATTGTGCCTGGATTCACAGCAACAGCAATGACAGCTGGAGCAAGTTTTTGTTAAACATTGCTGTCCCTCTCTGAGCTTCTGTGTGGGAGAGTCCTGAGAAGGACCTGGGATTTTTTTTTTTAATTCTAGCAAGTTTCCAGTGAAACAATGCTGCCAAGGTGGGCACTACACGTTAAGAACTACCACTATATGGTCACTCTGAAGGTAAACTACTTACGTATTTTAGAGGAGGTATCTGAGGCCCAGAGCAAGGCAGAGCCTTCCCTAGCATGCGCCAATGATAGTAGTGTAGCTTCAGGGAGAGAGTGGAGAGCAAGTTTCTGCATCTGGTTCTTCTGTGTTCTCTAGGTCGGGTTTTGATTGCTCAGAGCAGAAGTCCCTGGTGACTTACTTGAGGGAGAATAGAAAATACAATTGATGCTCCTCCTTAGATTCTTCTCGGTGAACAGCTGGCCTCTTTCTTCAAGGCCTATGGAAAAAGAAGCCTTGGTACTCTCTACCATTGCCCAAAGTTACCCTGTACACGTTAGCCTCTTCATGTCCACATGTAATTAATCATGGGATGTATGTCTGTTGATTCCTGACATCTAAGAGATCAATACAAATGTAAATTTTCAAACTTTGCCTATTAAACTTTGTTTGTTTGTTTTTTTATGTCTGTGCCAATTAGTTTTTTTTTTTTTTTCTAACTTGACACAAGCTGAAGTTTTCTGGGAAGAGAGACTCTTAATTGATGGATTCCCTACATCAGATTGCCTATGGGCAAATTTAAAGTATATTTTCTTGATACATGATTAATGTAGGAGGTACCTGTCTGCTATGGGCAGAGCTACCTCTGGGCAAATGGTCCAGGGTGGTATAAGAAGGCAAGTTGAGCAAGCCATGCTAAGCAAGCCATGAACCTGAGGAATCTGACTCAGTTTCTGCTTCCAGGTCCCTGCCCTGATCTCCCTTCCTGGTGTATTATAAGCTGTGAGTGGAAACACACTTTCCTTCCCATGTTGCCTTTGGCCATGGCATTTATATTGGATAAAAAGCAAGCTTCAACAAGGTCAAAGCAAGTAGCAGAGACAGCAAAAGTAACCATGAGAAAAATAGAAATGATTAGGTTTTAGATTTTTTTTCCTATGATGTATCAGTGACATATTTCAATGAATGGAAGGGTTCTGTAATGTATTTTCATAGAAAATACCTTACTGTTTGAATCCTCAAGGTAAAGTGATTTTGATAGTTGACTAATTTTCTTTATGTAAAAAGATATGTCATTAAATAGTTTTCATAACAACATGAATATGAGCCAGATTTGGTGGCACAGATCTATAATCCTAGCACTTGGAAAGAAGAGGCCAGATGACTGTGAGTTCTAGACTAGCCATGGCTACAAAGTAAAACCTTATTTCTTAAAAATAAGGGCAATAGATGTGTGTCAGTGCTACTGTACTTGCATACTATACATAAGGGCCCAAGTACTAGCCACCTTCTTCAAAATAAAAAGTGATGGTGATGGAAGAAGTTACAGAGACAAAGTTTGGAGCTGTGACGAAAGAATGGACCATCTAGAGACTGCCATGTCCGGGGATCCATCCCATAATCAGCTTCCAAACGCTGACACCATTGCATACACTAGCAAGATTTTGCTGAAAGGTCCCAGATATAGCTGTCTCTTGTGAGACTATGCCAGAGCCTAGCAAACACAGAAGTGGATGCTCACAGTTAGCTATTGGATAGATCACAGGGCTCCCAATGGAGAAGCTAGAGAAAGTACCCAAGGCCTAAAGGGATCTGCAACCCTATAGGTGGAACAACATTATGAACTAACCAGTACCCCGGAGCTCTTGACTATAGCTGCATATGTATCAAAAGATGGCCTAGTCGGCCATCACTGGAAAGAGAGGCCCATTGGACACACAAACTTTTTATGTCCCAGTACAGGGGAACGCCAGGGCCAAAAAATGGGAATGGGTGGGTAGGGAAGTGGGGGGGAGGGTATGGGGGACTTTTGGGATAGCATTGGAAATGTAATTGAGGAAAATACGTAATAAAAAAGTATTAAAAAAAAGTGATGGTGAACTTTCTGAGACTAGTTTACCAAAAAGGGTAAGAGTTGTGGTTTTGTAAGGTTTGAGTATTAATTTAGTCTTGGCATTGCCTTATTGAGATGCACATTATTGCAACAGCACTTGCATAGATTAAAATGAAAATAACTGTCTCCTTCTAATGGTATATCAGAACTGGAGCAGAAAGAATTAGCATTCAATGACTAAGGAAATCAAAGCAAGAATTCTTTCCTAAACCAGTGAGGAAGACTCTAAATCTATGAGAATTAGGTTTAAAGCAACTCAATGTATCTTGATTAAGGACCTTTGATTCCCGAGTTACACCCTTTCTAAATAAGTTTTGGATCTTCATTAATAATCAAGTGCCATGGTCTGAACAATTCATGGATGAACAATAAATCTTTATTTTAGGAGACCTGATTGGACGATGGAGGCAGAAACTAAAATTTTAGTGTGGTAGAATGTTCTCTCATCTCATGGAAGTAGCTATATATAACAAGGAGGTGACCCGTCCATTTGAGATGGGAATGACCCTAGTCTTTACATTCTCTGTGGCAAAGTCTTTGTCATAGTTCTGATTCTGATTATTACCTTCTGTTTTCCAGCGTCTTGTGGAGGCTGCAGAGGAGGCACACCTGAAACATGAATTTGATGCTGACTTGCAGGTAACCAACTATAGTTTGAATTAAACTCTTGGTGTCTTTCAGTGGCTGAGGAGAAATGCTTTGAAAGGGTAGAGCCAAGTTGGCATGGGCATATCTCTCTCATGTTGGATGAGGGTAGCAGTCCTCAAACTGGTTCTACCAATGGCATTGATAGAAGATGATGTCACAGGCTTACACCTGTATGCTGGATTTCAGTGAATTTTCCTGATCTGGGGGAAGAGTTATATTTAAGCTGACACTAAATTGTTAGGGTTCTCTGTGGTAAAATGATAAAATGGTGGATATCCAAAATCGTCTCAGTTACCTTACTCAGAATGATATTTTCTAGTCCCATCCATTTGCCTGGAAAATTCATGATACCTTTATTTTTAGTAGCTGTATAGTATTCCATTGTGTAAATGAATCACATATTCTGTATCCTTTGATTGAGAGGCATCTGGGTTGTTTCCAGCTTCTGCATATTACAAATAAAGCTGCTATGAACATAACGGAGCATAAGCCTTTAGGTTTTGGTGGAACATCTTTTGGGTATGTGCCCAGGAACAGTATAGCTAGGTCTTCAGGTAGAGCTATTTCCAATTTTCTGAGAAACTGCCAGATTGATTTCCAGAGTGGTTGCACTAGTTTGTAATGCCACCAGCAATGAAAGAAGGTTTCCTCTTTCTCCACATCCTCCCCAGCATGTACTGTTGCTTGAGTTTTGATCTTAGCCATCCTGATTGGTGTGAGGTGGAATCTCGGGGTTGTTTTGACCTTTATTTCCCTGATGACTAAGGGTGTTGAGCACTTCTTTAGGTGCTTCTTGGCCATTCGAGAGTCCTCTTTTGAGAATTGTCTGTTTAGTTCTGTACCCCATGTTTGAAGTTGGGTTATTTGGTTTTTGGAATTTAACTCCCTGAGTTCTTTATGTATTTTGGATATTAGCCCTCTACCAAGATCTTTTCTCAATCTGTAGGCTGCCATTTTGTCTTATTGTTAGTGTCCTTTGCCTTAGAGAAGCATTGCAGTCTCCTGACATTCCACTTGTCAATTGATCTTAGGGCCTGAGCCATTGGTGTTCTGTTCAGGAAACTGTCTTTCGTATAAATGTGTTCACTGCTCGTTCCAGGGATCTCTTCTATTAGGTTTATTGTATCCGGTTTTAGGTTGAGGTACTTGATTCACTTGCACTTGAGTTTTGTGCAGGGTGATAAATATGGATCTATTTGCATTCTTCTAAATGCAGACATCCAGTTAAACAAGCGCCATTTGTTGAAGATGCCTTCTTTTTGCAATTATACGGTTTTTGCTTCCTTGTCAAAAATCAATTGTCCATAGATATCTGAGTTTATTTCTGGGTCCTTGATTCTATTCCATTGATCACCAGTCTGTGGGTAACACAGATCTTAAAGTGCCAAAAATCACATTTCTAAAGCAACTGTGGTCTGTGTCTCTTTCTTATGGCTACACTAAAATGGAGAAACTGATAAAAGGTTAGCAAAAGGAATGTTTATATATGCACAATGAAGGTTAAGAGAAACCCACAATGTACATCAGGCCTGAAGAGCTTATAGGGAGAAGAGAGTTCCAGAACTCAGAAGGAGTGATTGTAGGGAAAGGGCATTTGGTAGAGTAGTACAGTTATTCATGGGGAACAGGCAAAGGTAGACTATGGAGCAAACAGACCGCTGTAGGTTTATCTTGATTTCTTCTTGTCCCATCTTTGGGACAAGACTGTAGCTGGTGGTGTAGCTGGTGGGCTTCAAACTCTGGAGTCACTGAGCTGTTAGGAAAAATGTAAAGACTGGAAGGGCTGGCAGAAATTCTCAAGGGCATGAACTGGCCATCACTATCAGGGATAGCATAAAAGATAAAGGCAGGCAGAAATGCAGAGAAGAGTAGGAAACTCCAGAGTTGTTGTGGAGAAGTGGTAGGCACAATTGCCAACATTGGGAAAGAATAGGAAGCTGGCACAGCTTTCTGAGCAAAATTGCAAGAGAAAGGGCAGAGTCTGGCAGGAAGGGGTGAGTTTGCAAGGGAGTAATAAAGGTTGGGAATCAGAGCCATTTGTGAACATCTGGTGTCTATCTTTAATATTTACATTCAGTTTTATTCTTAAATCTGTTCTCAATGAAGCATAGATGGATTGGCACAGGGGAGGGGATAGTGTGATTGCTTGCAGAGATTATATCTTCTTCAGGAGGGGAAACTGCTTGGTTGGGGCATTTGTTGAGATGCTAAGGGATGCTCTTTTGTAGCCTGTTTGAAGCTACTGTTACCTTCCCGGACTGTGTTGGTTTCCTATTACAGCTGTAGAATAAAATTCTGGTGAGGCACACAGACTCTCCTTGTCACATGTGGTGCTGTGAACACACGTGAAGCATTAAAATCTCTTGAGAAACAAACAAAGCAGACACCAAGAATACTAGCCTCTAGCTTCTGTTCTCTGGGAGGTTCTGTATAATCCTTGTCCTTCACCCTTTGTGAACAACAACAAAAAAATTGCAGAGGGCCCCTCTGTCACCCAAATGTGAGAAGGTGTTGCAATCCTCTCTTGGTATTAGGGGATGCCATCCACTGTCCAGATATCAGACCTCTCTGAAATCTCAGGATCAGAACAAACACCGTGCTCTTTGGTGGAAACCTATAAAAGAGAGGCCTTTGATAACATGGATGCGCATCAGAGCATCTGCCCCTGCTCAGATGAAGGCTTCAAAGCTGCTGAAACTCTGATGCTATTAAGTGCAAGTCTGTTAATGACAGGGGTGTCAGCCTGTGGCTATTACATGGTAGCAGGCCTGAGCATGGGCGTGGAGTTTATTGCTCTGATGGACCATTAGAGCTGATCAATTGGTAATCTGGGTGCTGCTGACCTCCCTGTGACCCTGCCAGAGGATTGCTGGGTTGTTTTTATATAAAATATATATATAAGACCTCAGATAGCATCTGCTCACCGTGTAGTAACACCAGGAAGGACCCTAACTGTTAGTGCAGCTAGAAGTCTGTTTTCACATAAAAAAAATAATAACTAGTAGCTTTGTGACATTTTCTAATCTGTATAGTCTCACATTTCAGAGTTCCTAGCTTCCTTATTCCCCTAAGACAAAAGAGGTGCTATGTAAGCCATGGACTCACGTTAGACAGTAGCTTTGCATCTTCGTCTCATTCCAAACTGTAAAAGTGGAAACTTGGTTCTTTGCTGGTAGAATCAGTAAGAAGTAACCCCTTCCAAATTATCTTTTTTTTTTTTTAATCAGGGTTTGTTTTGCCTTTTAAATTCTTCTCACAAATTCTCCTGAGGTTTAACTGTTCCCCTCTGGGCTGTGGCCTTGGCATTTTGGGCCTGCTCAAAGGATCCTCAGTGTAGTATTATATTGTTAGCACTTAAAAATTACATTGAGGCATGAGGCAAACTCCAGCCTCTGTTGTGTGTGAGAACATTCCGAAGTACACAGCTCTCCAAAGAAAGCAGAACTTCCTGGCCTTCATGGGCTAGGTGACTTATGGACATAAGTTGGCCTTTGGACTTCTTCCTATTTATGGCTGCCCATGGATTCTAGATTGCCCTTCTTATGGTTTCGTTCTTATTCTGCCAAGATCTCCACTAGGGAAACTTTTTGGGATATGCAGTAGCTATTTGCAAATGACAACTTCCATCTACAGAATTTTAAGTTGTGCATTACTATAAGACTGTGTCAAAAGGTGGATAATCATCGTGAAAAGAAAGGTTTCCGCAAACCAACTAGCATGTTAATGATCATATGTATTTTACTATGATCATTCTCATAATTTTGATAACAAAACCTCTTTATTCATGGAGGAGGGGTAGATGGCCCTAGCCCCAACCACCCAGCCTTACTGGTACATGGGTAACTTCCTAGAAAATTGATATACATAATAAACTCAGAGAGAATGTCTTCTCTCTCCCTCCATCTCTCTCACTTTTGCTCCCTCTCTCTCCCTCTCTCTCTCTCTTTCTCTCTGCTTACTGCCCCATTCTTTTGTTTGTTTGTTTGTTTGTTTGTTTGTTTGTTTGTTTGTTTTCGAGACAGGGTTTCTCTGTGTAGCCTTGGCTGTTCTGGAACTCACCAGGCTAGCCTTGAACTCAGAATCTGCCTGCCCCTGCCTCCCAAGTGCTGGGATTAAAGGCGTGCGCCGCCACTGCCCGGCTTACTGCCCCATTCTTTTGGAAGTTTTTCCATTGGCAGTGAAGGAGAAGAAAAAAAAATCCTTTTGACAGTTTACTAAAAACCTGCTTATCTTTGAGCCACAAACATATTTTCCCCGAAAGCTGTCTCAAATAAGTGCCAATTACACAGAACTGGTGCACGGAGGAGGAAAATGGGACTTTGAATTGTGAATCCTGCAGAAGCTTTTTCTCTTGCAAAGTCTTCTAGAATCCATTTTCTTTGCTGTTTTGTAAGTTATAAGGGGGAAATGCCAGGTGGCATTCTGGGGACTCACAGGTGTGAGGAGGGCAAGAGACTAAACCGGGGTACAGTAGAATGTCTTCAGTGTTCCCCTCTGCTCCCCACCCTACTACAAGTACCTGTCTTGCAAACAAAATGGAGGCCAAGTGGCTATGGTAGCAAGAAATCCTTGAGGTAGGATGGCTGTGGGCTGAACCTGGATCACTTCCCCAACTTGCTCACTGCAAGTTGTTCCCATGGGGACTCAGTGTGAGGCAGGGGAGAGGGCAGTAGGCGAACACAGCAGTTGCTTCTTAGAATTGGGAACAAAACACCCATGGAAGGAGTTACAGAGACAAAATTTGGAGCTGTGATGAAAGGATGGACCATCTAGTGATTGCCATATCCAGGGATCCATCCCATAATCAGCTTCCAAACGTTGACACCATTGCATACACAAGCAAGATTTTGCTGAAAGGACCCAGATATAGCTGTCTCTCGTGAGACTATGCCGGGGCCTAGCAAACACATAAGTGGATGCTCACAGTCAGCTATTGGATGGACCACAGGGCCCCCAATGGAGGAGCTAGAGAAAGTACCCAAGGAGCTAAAGGGAACTGCAACCCTATAGGTGGAACAACAATATGAACTAACCAGTACCCCCAGAGCTTGTGTCTCTAGCTGCATATGTATCAAAAGATGGCCTAGTCGGCCATCACTGGAAAGAGAGGCCCATTGGACTTGCAAACATTATATGCCCCAGTACAGGGGAACGCCAGGGCCAAAAAGTGGGAGTGGGTGGGTAGGGGAGTAGGGGGGTGGTTATGGGGGACTTTTGGGATAGCATTGGAAATGTAAATGAGGAAAATACCTATTAAAAATTAAAAAAAAAAGAAGTGCTACTACCAACTGCAGAGGACATGGGGAAGCCTGAGCAGGTGTTTGTCATAACCCCTCTCTATGTCCCTGCTGGGCCTGGAGGCTCCTGCCCTGGGGAGAATGTGGGTTATAGAGGAGAGTAGAGGGAGGGTTTAGAAGCAGTGCACCTGAATGAAGAAATTAGCTGCTCCCTTGCCAACTCTAGGTCAGTCTTTCCCCATTTTGAGAGGACCGTGTACAACTCCATGCTGGGGCATGCATGGTGGTGATATGGGGACATAGCTGGAGGATCGAGGAAGTCCGAAGGCCAGAAAGGAATAGCATTTTCATAGAGGTAGCCAGTTGGCTTTTATGCAGACAAGAAGATAACAGGGTGCACACCTATAAAATGCGTAGAAAAATGAAGGGATGTTCACACAGTGTATGTAAATCAATCAATTCTTTCCTTATCAAACCTATCGTTAGGCTTTCTCTTCCTAGCCCCCTTTGATCAGCTTGGCATAAGGTCATGGGTAGGTCATCTTTCTGGGATTGTACATTTGACATTTCATGGTGAGGACCAACCAGTGTCATTCATTGATAGGGGTGATATACAATAGTTCCCAAGGGACCTTTAAGTTGTAGATGTTTGCTATAACAATCATCTCTTAGTTGTTTCCCATGCCTGCTATGCAAACACACATATATACACACACACAGAAACACACATAGACACACAGACACACACACACACACACACACACACACACACACACACACTTGATTCTGTACCTAATAACTTGCAGCAAGGCCAATGCTTTGTGCTAAGGACATAGAGCTTTGTGCTGATAATTAGTTGGCAGTCGTGTTTGCTCAAGTCTCCAGCTGTTAGTCAACTGTGAGTGAAAGAAGGATCAGTGGTTGGAACTTGAGAGCTTGTTCAAATGGAGACATCTTGAGCTAGAAGCTGGTATGTCCTATGGCCCCAGTCCTAGCTGAGCAGTGATATACTTGGGAGTTTGTACCTGTGGATTCTTTGTGCGTTTATAAAGGGGTGTAATTATACTATCCAGTTGATATATCTAAGTGCTCATCCCTCTCACAGAGGCTAACAACTATCCAACCCCAAGTCTCCAGTGGCTGACTCAGTATCACCATGCTATGGCCATAAGCTAGACTGACAGTTGATATCCATGTGCTTATGGAAGTCTGCACCTTGTGAGAAAGATGAATGCTAGGACATGACATCATAAACAATTGTTGGATTTTAATCATGGTACATGTCAGCCCAGAACTTGAAGATATTTTGGTACAAGACAAGGCAACTTTGTCTGAGGGCAGTTTGGAACAAGTCTCCTGAGGTGGTGAGTGTATTATAAATAAAGGTTGTAGATTTAACTGTTTAGTGTTGTATTGCTGTGAAGAGACACCATGATCAAGGCAACTCTTATAAATGCAAACATTTAACTGGGTTGGCTTACAGTTTCAGAGATTCAGTCCATTATCATCATGATGAGAATCAGGGCAGCATCCAGGCAGACATACATGGTGCTGGAGAAGGAGCTGGGAGCTCTATATCCTGATCCACAGGTAGCAGAATGGGACTGTGAGCCATACTGGGCATAGCTTAAGCATGTGAGACCTCAAAGCCCGCCTCCACAGTGACAGATTTCCTCCAACAAGGTGTCACCTACTCCAATAAACCTACACCTCCTATTAGTAGCCCTCCCTATGGGCCAAGCATTCAAACACATGAGTCTAGGGAGGCCATAGCTATCCAAGCCACCACAAACCCCACCATAATTAGAAGAAATCTACCTAAACACAATTACTAACACTTATACTTCATAAGTGAAATCCAGGTTTACTTTAACTCCATTCTAGAAAATAATCTTTTCCACCTTTGGATTATTTTTTTAAACAATTGTAGGAGACTACTGTGTTAGACTGAGTCCCTACCCAAGCTTCACGTAGAGCCTTGGTGTGAACACAAATGGAGTTAATTGAGTTAAGTGCCATAGGGTTCAAGTGAAACTTTAAGGAAGCAGATAGCCCCTAAAGCAGACTGGTTCACCGCCGAAGAAAGGAGGGTCCAGTGTATCCATGTGAACACAATAAGTCCCAGCCTGTATACTCTTTCCAGGAAGGCAGCCTGGCTCCTACCCTACAGAGTCCAGCCCCTGACCAATAGGAGGCCCCATGCTACTTTGCAGAATGGTGGATGCCTGGATTCCCAAATTGCAACTAAAAGGCTCATAGCGGATAATGAAATAACAAAATATATTTTATTTTTGCCTTTTGACAACTGTAGAACTGAGACTTCACTTTTTTTCTACTTAAAATGCTTATTACTTCTGTCCTTGGACTCTTACCTCACACAGGTATTTAATTGTTGCTTAGGACATACTCAAAACTCAGTCTGCATTAAGTCCTGATCTAGGTTAAGGGATTTTTACAAACTAAGAGGCAGCCCTCCTTCTCCAGGAGTCTAATAATGAGACATTTTGATAACTGACCAGTATAATATGGGCAGGAGCTGTCCAGCCAACATACAATGTGATCTCAATGATGGGAGTGTTGTTTTTCCTTGAATATATTTATTCACTTATTCTCGCCCTAGCATGGCTCACTGGGCACCTGCTATATTCCAGACTTTGTACTAAGCTCAGATGATAGAAGGATCCTAGTGTAACAGGTGACAAAGAGCCAGGATTTCAGACTTTACTGACAGCAAGCTACATAAACTATAGACAACTGGACACATGCTATTTTAAAAACCTGTGTATGTGTGTGTATATGAGTCTGTCTATGTGTGTGTATGATATATGTGCATATGTGGGAATATGTGTCAATATGTGTGATGGGAGACACGTGAGCCACAGAGTACATGGAGTCAGGGAACAAGCTCAGGTGTTGGTTCCCTACTTTTGCCTTGTTTGAGGCAGGGTCTGTTTTTAGCTTTTCTTTGCTTTGTACTCCAGGCTATCTGGTGAGCTTTTGGGGTTGCCCTGTCTCTGCCTTTCATCCTGAAGCAAGTGTATTGAGATTACAGCTATTCATTACCATACCCAGCCTTACAGGAGATCTTTGTACTTAAACCTCATATTCTTACTGCTGTGTGACAAGGGCCAAATGCTCAGAATTGTCCCCACAGCTCAGAACTCTACATTGGGTCATGTAAAGTCCGGATACAGAGCAAGGAAAAGGTTGTAAAACCTGGCAAGGTAGACTTGATCAGGGAGCTTCCTCTGCGTCCCTTACATTCATTTTCCTTCTACCTCCACAGGAAACCACTGCTCCAATTTGCAACATCATAGGCCAATTTCGTGTGTTCTTAAGCTTCATAAAAAAATGAAAAATGATATAGTCTGGAGGTCTAGTTTTGTTCCGTGAACACAAAGCCTGCGATTTATCCACAGCATAGCTTCGATTTCTCCTTTCCTAAATGGGAAGTACCCTAAATGGAGTCACTGTTGCATTTCCTGTCTCCATTTTCATGGATTCAATTTTCATCATTTTTTAGTTTGAAATGTTTTCTAATGAGAGCCTCCTTTGGCCTGTGGGAGTTACGTGTTCAGGTATGAGTGTAGATTAGCCAGTCTCTTTTTTTGGTGCAGATAGACTCTTGATGAATTTGGAAGCTCTCTTATAGCAGCACATTTACAAATTACTGTGTTTTCTTAGTGAGTTGAGTCTTGTGCCATTAGGAAATGTTCTTACTTGCATCAGTATTCTGGGTTATATAGCAGGGGCTTTTTAGCATTCCATCCTTTTCTGAATTATAACCTAAGTGTTACAGTTCATGGGGAAGGACATCTGCATCCCCGCATCCCTGCATCCCCGCATCCCTGCATCCCCACATCCCTGCATCCCTGCATCCCTGCATCCCTGCATCCCTGCATCCCCGTATCCCTGCATCCCCGCATCCCTGCATCCCTGTATCCCTGCATCCCCGCATCCCCGCATCCCTGTATCCCTGCATCCCCGCATCCCCGCATCCCTGCATCCCCGCATCCCCGCATCCCTGCATCCCTGCATCCCTGCATCCCTGTATCCCTGCATCCCTGCATCCCTGCAACCCTGTATCCCTGTATTGTGGAGTTGAGTCTCTCGCTTTTGGTTTTTGTTTTTGTTGTTTTGTTTTTTGAGACAGAGTTTCTCTGAGTGGTCCTGGCTGTCCTAGAACTAGCTCTGTAGGCCAGGCTGGCCTCGAATTCACAGAGATCCACCTCCCTGAGTGCTGGGATTAAAGGTGTGCATCATCATTGCCCAGTTTGAGTCTTACTATTTCATTCTGAAAACCTTCGGATTGTAGTTAGATGGTTTTGTTCACTTACACTTGATAGAATATTTGATGCAGTTTTATTTGCTCCTGCTGTTTTCCCTCTCTCTCTCTCTCTCTCTCTCTCTCTCTCTCTCTCTCTCTCTCTCTCTCTCTCCTACTTTTTCCTGGCTTACTTGAATGTATTTTAGTGTACCATTTAATTTATCTTTTGGGTTTTAATCTCTCTTCATTAAACTTTCAGTTGTCGCCTTAGGGATTACAGCACACTCTTGAACTGTACAGCATATCTAGAGTTAATTTGGAATGGTAAGCACTGCTTCCACTAAAATGCAAACCGCTATAATGACATAATTTTACCTACCACTATTCACTGTGGAATGACCAGTGCATTTTGTTTCTGTGTATTATGACCCCATAAGTGAATATTGGTTTTAGCTTGTATTTGCTTTACTTCAGTTTATTGGTTGATTAAGACAGGATTTTACCATGTATCCTAGGTTGACCTGGAACTCATAACCCTGCTGCCCTCCACTTCATAAGTTCTGAGGTTATAGGTGTTTGACACCTCACCCAATCCTATGGGGTTGAGTTTGTTGTTTTATAAAACTATTGTCTGCTTAAGAACTTAGTGGACACTTTGCCCCTTCTTAGAATTGGGAACAAAACACCCATGGAAGGAGTTACAGAGACAAAGTTTGGAGCTGTGACGAAAGGATGGACCATCTAGAGACTGCCATATCCGGGGATCCATCCCATAATCAGCTTCCAAATGCTGACACCATTGCACACACTAGCAAGATTTTGCTGAAAGGACCCAGTTATAGTTGTCTCTTGTGAGACTATGCCGGGGCCTAGCAAACACATAAGTGGATGCTCACAGTCAGCTATTGGATGGATCACAGGACCCCCAATGGAGGAGCTGGAGGAAGTACCCAAGGAGCTAAAGGGATCTGCAACCCTATAGGTGGAATAACATTATGAACTAACCAGTACCCCGGAGCTCTTGACTCTAGCTGCATATGTATCAAAAGATGGCCTAGTCGGCCATCACTGGAAAGAGAGGCCCATTGGACACGCAAACTTTGTATGTCCCCGTACAGGGGAATGCCAGGGCCAAAAAGTGGGAGTGGGTGGGTAGGGGAGTGGGGGGGGAGGGTATGGGGGACTTTTGGGATAGCATTGGAAATGTAAATGAGGAAAATACCTAATAAAAATATTTTTTAAAAAAGAACTTAGTATAAGAAGTGAAGACAGCAATCCAATTTTGACATCACCCCCGCGTTCTTTCTGTCCCTAGCATTTCTCACTTCTTTCCCTGCATCTTAGTTTGCACTTCTCATAACTTGAAAAAAAATCTGTTGTTATTATTCTTCAGTATAGGTCTGCTGGTGAGAACTTAAGCATTGTTTATCTAAAAACATCTTCATTTCACCTTCATTTTTGAAGGATGGTCTTAATGGATGTAAGCTAAATTGACAACTTCTTTCCTCTTTGAGCTCTTTAACATAGCATTCCATTCTCCTGTGAGTGATGGTGGTACAGACGAGACTCTGGCTAGCATCCATGTCCTTTTTTCTTTGTGTACACTAAGCATCTATATCCTGTTCCCTAGTATACACTGAGTCAGTTTTTGCTACTGCTTTAATTTTCAGTATGCACACAGTGGGTAAGTTGGGGGTGTTCTTGGTTATGTATCTCCTTTGTTCTTAGCTGTTTGCTAAGATTCTTGATATTATCCACATTTAGAGAGTCTTAAGCTAAGCTTCTTTAGAACTTTACCAGACCCATTCTCTTTCTATTTCCTTGTAGAACTTAAAAGAAATTGTTGGATACTATCCTCGGGGTTTTTCGAGGTTGTTTCCAACCTCTAGTTGGCCATGTTTCTTAACTCATCTGTCCTCTCCGTTCCACATCAAACTTGTCCCAGGAGAGGTTTGTTCCATGTGCTTTTCATTCCGAGAGTTTTGTTAAATCATTTTTTGTTTGTTTGTTTCATTTCCATTTCTTTATTGAAATTCCCCATCTCTGTGCTCAGTGTGTCAATATTTTCTTTTAATTTGGACATATCTACTATAGACACTTTAAGTCCCTTCAGTGCTAATTCCACTGCCTGGACCAATTATTTTGAGTGAATTTTTTTTCCTCTCATTCCATCAAAAGCTTATAGTTCACATCCCCCACTCCTTACACATTTAGTGTTTTTGTTGCTTGCTAGATGTTGTAATAACATTATTGTTTAGTTTTTATGTATTTCCATATTGTATTTTAGGATACTTTCTTTCATGCAGTATGTGTCCCCCCCAAAACAAATTGTATTAAATCAATTTTATTTGTAGTAGGAGAGTTGTTAAAGAAGTGAGGGGAAATGGTAAGCCCTGGGCAGCAGGGTAGGTCTCCCATGATGAGTCTTTTACATCCTGCATGGCCACATAACAAGTGAGAGCATACGAACTTCTTTGTTCCAGAAGAATCGTGAAGACTATCTTCCATCTAAAAGAAAGACAAAATGTATTTTGGTTACAGACTCTTGAGATGCAAACATCGTCCATCAAAAGCTTATGGTTCCTATAGTTTAAAGCCACAAAGCGCAGCTCTCATGCAATGGCCTCTGGCCTCATTTGGTTTGAAGTGCCATTTGATTTGGCAATCAGGAGGGAAGGGAAAGGAATTGTTTGTCTTTTACAGACGTTCCCTCTATTTAAATCTGTGTACTGGTTCCCGATGAGTGACCATCTTACATTTTCTATCCTCTTACATTTTTCTTTGTTACTTATTGATTCATAAACATCAGCTCTCCTATTGCTGAAGCATCAAGAATGAGCCACCCAGCAAACCCTCCTTGTTCATTTCTTTTCTGTTACAGCATTCTTTTAGGTATCACGATCCTTTATGCTTTTCTCCATAGACAGCAGTGGTTACAGCTATGGCTGTAGAAAGCATTGTCCCTGTTCCCAAGCTCACTGCTTCTTTTGTAATTCTTTATCCTGTGGTTTTTTTTTCTGTTAGCCGCCTCAATCCTGTGATATTATTTCAAACACATGTTTGTTTAAGACATACTTGTCTTAAGTATATTTTAAGCAAATGAACGTCACCAGTCTAGAAGTTTATTAAATGTCTGAATAAGCAAGTGCCTTTAAGTTTCAATGGTATTTTATTTCCATGGTGAGATTATCATGTTTTAGATATCAGGCAGTCCAGTAAGGGGGTATTTTAGGATAGGGGCTTTCTATGATCATGTGAGAAAAAGTAGGCAGTAGTTCTGCTAAGGATAAGTCAGAGTCTCATAGCAGTTTCCCAGGAACCTCTGTGTCTTTCATTAGAAAGGCTGATAGCAAACCTCAGATACTGCTTTAGTTTTGCTCCCCAGAAAACCCTTCGGCACTTGCATGAGTGCCCTCCAGTTTTTGATTTGTGGTCTACAGATTTGACCAACAGCTATTGAATTTTCAAAGTAAAAAATTTAAAAATAATGTATTTATTCTGATTACTATTGTGTGTTTGGAGTGTGAGGGTGGGCCATGCCACAGTATGTGTGTGTAAGTTGGCAGACAAATTGTGAGAGTCAAATTTCTCTTTCTACTCTTGATTCTGGGGTCCAACTCAGGGG
Organism: Mus musculus; assembly: GCF_000001635.26. NCBI lineage: Eukaryota > Metazoa > Chordata > Mammalia > Rodentia > Muridae > Mus > Mus musculus. The sequence goes on along the minus strand of NC_000080.6, from coordinate 29,454,758 downwards.
CTCAAGTTCGTACAGAAAACACTTTTACTCTCTAAGCCATCCTCTCTGCCCTAACGTAAACCTCGATTCAGGTACTAATCCAGAAAGTAGACAATTTGGAATAAAACGTCCAAGCCTTGCAGAGTCGGTTGATAAAGCAAGCACTTCTACTTAGCTTGGCTAGCTCACCACTTTGTCTATAATATAGGTACCATCACATACATGACCTGGAGCATGACAGATAACCTTGCCTTGCTGAAATTAAAATTTCTTTTATGACTAACAATTTTAGAATATTTTTCATTGTTCACAGATACTAGTGGAGTATAGCAGTTGTGCTAGGAATGATGGAAAACAGAAGCAAAACCCACCAAGGATGGGAAGTACTATGCGTGCTTCCCAGACTTTATTTCATTTCTCTCTGTCTCTGAAGTCCTATGACAGGACAGTTAAGAACAGCGATTCACACAGAGAGACACTGCTGACTGACAGGACCAAGGTTGTGTGAGATCAGTGGAAGGAGCCAGAGTGACACCCTACTCTGACTCCAAGGACTAATAAACCCTGTCGGTTCATAGAACCAATGTTATAACATGACCTTAATTTGTACCAGACGAATCTTACAAGGTAATAAATTTAAGATGACATTTGCCATGGGTTATGTGAAAGAGCTATCAAATGATTAAAAAAAAAACCCAAAAACAAAAACAAACCTTTTCTAGAATTGCTGGCCCTTCTTCATCTCATGGAGTCACCTGTGTCCTCCAGCAAACCATGAGCTCTGTAAGAGCAGGCCCCGGCAGACTAATCAGATGCCCATGAGTGCTAACTCCAGTTACTACCCACATTGCCATGCAACTATCGTAAGCCAAGTCCAACTGTGAACTGTCAGTCATTTATGAAGTTGTCATCTTTTTCCATCAGAGAAAGTTGGTTCTTTCTTGCAATGAATACCCTTTGTCAGAGGCGCTAAGGCTCAAACATGTAACCCTGTGTATTAGCAGCAACGGTCTAACAAAGCAATTGTCCTTTATTTTCACCTGTGAAAAATATATGAATTTATTCATTTCCCTCATGAAAATCTTATTTCCTATCACTTAATATGCAGTTACAAATGAGTGACTATATTTATGAGCAAGTTACATGATTTGTACTTAATGGGTAATATAGTTCATGAGCACTTTGCAGGTTACTGTGGTAAAGAAATGTGTGCTTCTAGGACAACATGTTGAAACTGGAAAGGAAAATAATTGCGGGGTAAATGTGCTCTACCACCCAGGTTTCCAATGCCAGGCATAGTCCCACCATGGTGCTTGGCCATGCAGATGCATAGCCTGTGGTCTGCACTGTCTTCCACTGGATCCTTAGAGGGAGGCAGTCAGTGTTACTGATTGGATGTTTCATAGGTAAAGACATGTGCTTTTCTGTCCTGTCTTCACCTCAGTGTTACTCCTTACTAGTGTTACTAGTGTTAGTGATACTCCTTGGAGTATTTCCTGACCGCTCCTCTCAGAGCTGCTGGTCCTCACATCACAGAAAGTCCTCCGATATTCCTTCTTATATATGGCAAAATAAAACAGCAGCATTGGAGATAGGTAGAATATAGGGGCCTTTAAAATTCTGTAGCCATTAATGAAAAAGGAAAACAATTATTTTGTGACTTGGGGCTGTCATATGTGATTTGTTTTTTAAGTCAACCATGTAACCCTGGCCAAGCCCTGTTGTCCCTTTAGACATTATGTTTCCCGCAGTAGAGAAGGGTTGGGACCAGTTTGATTTTTTTTGTGTGTGATCTAGAATTAGTATGTAAGGTTGTAGTGTGTGTGTATATATGTGTATATGTATGTGTGTGTGTGTGTGTGTGTAGAAAAAGATGGCAATTGTTTTTCTTAAGGGTATCTGTTTATTTCTTTAGGAATTCTTTAGATGCAGCATTGTGCCTGAGGGAACCAGCATTTGAGAATAAACTCTTTTCTGTGTTATTTTTCCATCCACAACTAAATACGAACTCCTTATTTTACAGTCCCAAAAGGGAAAACTTTAGGAAAAATTACGTGATTAGATCATACACAGATCCTTATAAATACTTTTATTTTACAACTAATAATTCTTATGTGTAACATAAAAACATTTGGTGTGATTTTAAGAACTTTACTGTGCAGCTAAATGGTGTGTTTGACTGAAACCTTAATTTTCTGTATGGCTAAAGACATTCAAAATCAAATTAACCTTTGTTCCGACTTGCTTGAAAGTGATTATGTCATGAATATCAATGTGTTCACAATCCGTCCACCCTCTGCAGTTTCAGGTGGCTGAGGACATCCAATCACCGTGACATTTTTATTTTCTTCTATTGTTGTAGAATTTAAAGCCCTTTGTCATCTCGTCCCAGCAGAGATCAGGGACAGTTGGGAGGGCATGACGGCCTGGGAGCAGTATTTTCTAAAACAGAGGCCAAGAGGAACAAGGGGTTGAGAACAGCTTGTTAAAATGCTTTCCAGCTATGAGGAAGTAAAAGAGGGGGCTTCCCATGTGCTGTGTGCCAATCCACCTCGTGGATTAGGTAGACAGTTGTAGTTGGGAATTTGATTTAGCACAGAAATTCCTGGCTCATTTCTCTTCCAGCGATGTGGGCAGGACTCATGTCTCTGCTTCTTGGACTCCAGGTATCTCCATCTGTGTGAATAGGACCAAGTTTCTGTCCTTGTAAGGTATGAGACTTGGTGAGGTGTTTGGTCCATGTGAAGTGTCTGTGACAGTGCAGCATCCTAGGGTAATGGTCAGCATCCTAGAGTGATGGTTGTAGCTGTCATGATTTTGACTAGTGCATGCAAAGACTGCCTTATCTATTAGGCAGGGACCATATCTGCTTTTGGCATCATCACCAGAACTTAACTTTGGCACACAAAAACTGTTTGAGGAAGAATGGAATGCTTGAAGAAAAAGCGCAGGATGATTTTGAGTTAGATACTGGCTAGGAGAAGAGTCGAAGGCATTCTTCACCAGAGAGAAAGATGCCTCACCAAACATGCCCAGTTTTGAGGACTGAACCTAGGGCTCTATGCATGCTAAGTGAGGACTCTGCCAGCAGAGCCATACTGCTGGCCCCTATGTAGATTTTAAAGATGTTTTCTAATGTGTATTGGTGTTTTGCCTGCATGCACATCCGGCGCATGAAGGAGCTGGTTTTGGATACCCTGGAACTATAGCTACTAACAGTTGTTAGTTGCTTTGTGGGTGCTGGGAATAGAACCTGGGTCCTCTGGGAGAGCAGCTAGTACTGTTAACTATTGGGCCATCTCTCCAGCCCCAAGGATCCTTATTATATATCAGGGAAAACATATTCCATCAAGAGAATTCACCGAAGACACATTTGACATTCCTTTTCTGGGTTCATTAATGTCTTTAAGAGGAAAATTTCTTGGAGCCTCCCAGAGTACTTTGTCTTCATTATTAAATCCTAGTCGTTGATTATATTCTATGCTTGCAAAAATTTCAGGGACTTTTTGAATTACAAGTGACATTTAGCTATAGGGCAGGTGGTCTGGGAACATGCTCTCTTGTTAAAAATTTCAGGATTGCTTCCACACTCTTAAAATCAACTTAGAAGATACTGATATCTGGGGCCCGAGGCTTTCTTCTTCCTGTCTTCAAAGGCAGCATTAACTGTCAGCTTAAAATCAGAAAGTCTCCTTGGCTGGACTCTTCCTATGGGACGTTACAGGTCTCACAGGCTCTAACCCTGACTGTGTTTTGACCTTGAATCCCAGTTGCATCCCCAGCAGGACCATATCCAGCATCCGTAGAGGACAGCTTCTTACTGGGGTATCTATAGTTCAGATCGCCAGGTGGGTGGCATTTTTGCGGCTGGAGGAATTGCATATTTAGGCTGTATGGGAGACTAGGTAGTTTGATGGCCACTGCACTATGAGTGATGAAACTGCCATCTACAGAAACTAAATAAGTTTCCAAATCACCCAGGAGCGAGTAGCAGACCAGAATCGGGAATTTCCTAAATGTTTCTTTGATTTTTCATCCTGGGAAAAGTACTTGACCATGGCCTTGCAGGAAGCAGCCTTGGCTTATGAAGATCTTCTTGCCAGATCAGCCATTCGATAGTAGTGGGTGACTGGAAAGTGTAATGGCTTCAGAAGGCAAGGGCAGAGGTGTCCAAGGTAGAGGTCATGTCTGGATGAGTGTGTGTGTGTGTGTTCTATTTTCTCTATTTGGCTCCAGTTGTGTTCCCTGTAGTGCTTCATGCTTTTGTTCCCCAAAGTCAGTTGTGACAGCACACAGTACACTCTTTCCTGAAGGCTCTGCTGTGAGTCCAAGCAAGTGGCACCCCAGTGCAGATAATGGTACAGTGACTCGGTCATAGGTTAAGGGCAACAGAAAGGTGATTGATTGCATATTTGTTTCAAAGGCATTGTGTTCTTACTAAGGAGGGCCCTGCAGGTGAGTATCTTTATGTGTGCAATGTAGTTTTGGCCTTAACTATAAGGAGAAAAACAAAACCCACTAAAATATCTTCTAGGATTCCTGATAGTGGAAGGGAACAGCAGTGAAGCAGTGAGTCCCACATTCTGGTCTCCGTTTTCCTTCCATCTGCCCTTCTGTCTGCTAAGTTCATTTGCCTCAAGACAAGAGAGACAGGACAGGAGGCATTAGCTAAAGAGCCTGGTGCAGGGGTCACCTGGAAGTGTTTGTTGAGGGGTATCGTGTTGTTGATGTAGCTACTTTCTGGGTGTCTGGAAACCAGACTGGGAATTGAAAAGGGTCACCTGGATTGCACGATGAGGGGACAGCGAAGGGAGAGGTGCTTGTGGGTGGGGCTAATTTTCTTTCCTGGGAGAAGAAATCCATTCCTGCTGCACTGATATCTTGAGGAGGGGCAGGAACCAGCACATGGGCGATAAGGATTTGATGACTATGATGAATACACGTGAGAACAGAATGAAGTCACTAAATAGCATCATGCCCTTGGCCACATCCAAGCTCAGGGCCCTGAGATACTTAGGAGAGTAAATACCAGACCACTGTGGATGAAAAGATGCACGAGATGCTGTGGGAGGGACTAGAGCTCTGTCCTCACCTGGATTTCTAACCACGGGCAGGCAGTCTATGTGTCTCACTGGGAGCCGCCCTCGGAAATTACCTCTCAGTATGTCCACTCTCTTTGTTTCAGGATTCACTTATAGCTTTAAGAGTTTAGGCCTGCCTTGTGCTTGTTATTTCATATGGCAGAGAAGACATGCTTCTAATTTATTCTTTGCTTCTAATTGTATGTGTGCATGTCAGGGTTCACTGCCTAGAGAGAGAGCCAGCCCTGCCTTTGTAAGGCAGTTAATTGAACCTGGTAACGATTATTGTCAGCGGTCCCCAGAGGCTGTGCTGGCCCTCATACATCATCCCTCATGGTGGTTTCAAGACCTATTGTGCTGGGACAATGTCAGCTTCCCAAAGGGAAAAGCCAGTAGCCATTGGTACTCCTGCCCTGCAGAATCCCGTTGCAGTGATGTGAGCAACCATTTCTGACTTTGCATAAGTCCTTGGCACTAGAGACTTGCAGAAAGTGTTTACGTTTTTGAAAGATTGAATTCTTTTGGTAATGTAAGCCTCAATGTCCTAGAATTGATGGTGCATAAGGACTTTGCCACCCGTATTATCACAATAGCATGGGAGGCCTACTAAAAACGCTGTTTCCATCTGGTCAGAAGAATGAAATTCACCTCTGGGTGGAGACTTGCCACTGTCTCCTCTCTTAAGATTTAACCTGGTCAATCACGAGATGTAGGGACCAATCCTTATGAAGGCCGATTTACTTAAGCCATGCTAAAGAGATGCGAGGAATAGTTATTCCTTAGATGAAATAGTGTGCGTTTCCTTCCCCAAGTCCCTGCTTTCTATACAGTCCCTAGTGAGACAACTCAGAAAGATATAATAAGTTGTTCTTTTTCCATCTGTTTGTTTTTATCGGATGTTGGCTGACACCTGAGCAAGCTTTCCCTGGTACTTTGAGCTCCGTAACTCTTTCCTTGAAGCCCTCCTCCCTTCCATGTGCTGCCTATCTGCCATATGGCTGCTTACATATGGCCTGAATCAAAATCTCTCTGTCTCTCTGTCTTTCTCTCTCTGTCTCTCTCTGTCTCTCTCTCTCTCTGTCTCTGTCTCTGTCTCTGTCTCTCTCTCTCTCTCCCTCTCCCTCTCTCTCTCTCTCTCTCTCTCTCACACACACACACACACACATACACACACACATCTCCCTTCTCTGGGCTGCTGCTGAGACTACAGCTTGCCTGTCCTAGGGTTTTAAACTCTAATAAACTCACCTCAGAGCTTTCTTCTGAGTTCATTCTTAAGGGCTTTTATTAAGAGGACTAAGAACTCTGGGAGGTTCCCCAATTTCCCTGGTAACAGTATCACTAAAACAATAGGAAAAATATGAATTTTAGAACATTAACCTACTGCAGTACAACAGTAGCAAATGGCCAAAGGACACAGTCAATGGACAGAGCTGGAACTGTGTGGACAGAGAAAAGCTTGGTCTCTCTAGTAATCAAGAATTGGTCCATGAAAGCAGTACCGAGTCCTTACTAATCAGCTGGGCGAGAGATGATGAGGGATGATACTGATGATACTGATGATGACTGATGTTAGTAAGGGCCCAGGAGGCAGGCGTCCCGCTTACATAAACACTGTCACGTGTACACTAGGACACGGTCTTGTCAGAATTAGCTAAAGTCAAACACTACAGGTCTGCCTGAGTGCGAGTATCTAAGAAGAAGTAACTTGCCCATGGAGGCTGATTCTGGACAGTACCCCAAGAGTGGAGAGGATCCACGTTAGACAGCTATGGCAGTCTCTGAGCAGACTAGTATCCTTCAAAAGCAACAGGCTTTAGAATATATTTTTACAGTTTGATATAATGCAAGTTAGGAAGGAAAATGATTATCTATACTTCCCATGAATATTTTATAACTGTCTATTATCACTAAGGAAAAAAAAATGTTGGCAACATCTGGAGAAGGCCTGGAGTTAGCAGTGGGGTCCGAGGGGATAGGAGCCTTATCAGGGCTGCTTAGATTTCTAGATGGAAATTACTTTGGGTAATCAAATTGAAATATATAAGTCTTTTCAGAGCAAAAAGAAGACATGCATTAGGGGTAATTATTCAGCAGTGTCTGCAGATTGCATTGGTCTCAGAGGGAAGGCAGAGATCAGAGCAGATGACAGCTGGGCCTGCAACGGCTCCTTTTCATTCCTTTATCCAGCCCCAGGGTTCTGGGGAAGATCAAGTGAGACCCTGTGCATCTTCAGCCCAAGCTCCATGTCTGGAATAAAGCTGACACTTGCCTTGCGCTGTGTGGGTATTGCGTGTGGGGACCACTGGTGTGCCTTGTGACCACAAGCTTCAGACATAGGAGATGAAAGTTTCTCATCTCCCTTCTACTCTGAGGTGCCTCCTGGCACTGTGAGCGCTTCTCAGCCACTGGCTTTAAAGAGGCCCCTACACTGGGAATCCGTCAGCCTTCCTAGAGCAGGGCTTCCAGCCTGTGCTACAGCCCTACCCTGACTGTGCACAGAAAACCCAGGCCCATCTCTTGTGTCAGGGGCCTGTGTGGTTGCACAGGTCCTATACTTAAAAAGGCCCTGTGTTTGGTTTAATGCTTTCTCTCTGCCATTTTGAAACTCTTTATGACATCTGAACAAAGGAGGTGGGGGAGGAATCCTCTATTTTCAGGAAGAGGAAGTACCTGAAACTATTTTTTTTTCTCTCTCCTTGAAGTAGCCTCAGCTAAGAAACAGGAAAGCCAGAGGGATATGATTGCAAAGCTTAGGTATCTCTTTGCTAGCTGGATGAGTTACTTAAATTCCTCTCCTCTGTGGATTAAAGATTAGATAGAAGAGAGATGTAAAACAGCAGTTCAGAATTATTCAAGCCCCTTTCTAACTCTGTTCTGGAGTTTTCTGTAGGATTCCTATTTTCTCATCTAGCTAGACCTGATCTAAACAGGTCTGAGGGGGTCAGAAAGGGACTGCTTTGTCTTGACCTTTAGGGAACTGCCAGGACAGCCTTCTAGTATCTCAAAGCTCCAATAAGGCACCAAGCCATAGGAGAAACCCATCTCTGTCCTTCAATAACTCTGGCCATTTTATTAACAAGCACCATGAGCCATCTGAGAGAGACGCCCAGAGCATCAATGTGTAATTCTGATGCCTTTTCATTGACCCTTGTTAATGGTGATCAGATACGTCCTTTGGTACCCCAGATTTGACCATCAGTACAGTTCCTAGTGTACCTGTAAGGTGGGTAGTTCTAGGTATAGGCACTAGAAGTTAGTTGTTAGGTTGAGATGCATAGTCAGTCTCTCCTCTCCTCTCCTCTCCTCTCCTCTCCTCTCCTCTCCTCTCCTCTCCTCTCCTCTCCTCTCCTCTCCTCTCCTCTCCTCTCCTCTCCTCTCCTCTCCTCTCCTCCCCTCCCCTCCCCTCCCCTCCCCTCCCCTCCCCTCCCCTCCCTCCCTCCCTCCCTCCCTCCCTCCCTCCCTCCCTCCCTCTCTCTCTCTCTCTCTCTCTCTCTCTCTCTCTCTCTCTCTCTCTCTCTCTCTCTCTGTGTGTGTGTTGCCTAACTCTGCAGGCCAGTGTTGATCTCTGGTTCACTTGAAAGAGAAAGATGGGAAGGAAGCCCCTCTGCTAACTAGACTTGCTCCCTGGGAAGAGTCAGTGAGTCATGTTTTATTAATGCATACAATTAAACAATTAAACGATGCTTGCAAAGATTGCTCCAGGTGTCAACTTTGTGTTTAGCCTGCACTTGTCCTTTTCAGACTGGCCTACAGGAGCAAGAGTTTTTCATCACTTCATGCCATTTTGGTGTCTCAACTTCTCATGTTCAGAACAAAGTTGCTTTCCAGATCGGTTCCAGTTTTAGGTTTGCATGCCTTTCAGTGGGTTGGAATATTTAGGGACCAATGACATAATGCTTTTGTTTCTCATACTAAATGCAATGCCATTTTCTACTTTAAATATTTTGAATATTGAAAATAATTTCCTCAGTGGCATTAATTGTGAGGCACTTCCCCACTGAGCCATCCTTGCCTGGTAATATTGATGATAGCATTTCAGTATCACTGGCTGGCTCTGTCATTCACCCATCATAAAAACCAGCCCCCGTTAGCAAGCAGCTGAGTCCTGAGAAGGAAGTGCACATATGCCCGAGGGAGAGGAAGAGAGGCTGTGTCTTTCCTGGAGGAACAAGTGAATTTGTCAACTGTCAAATCTGATTCTCAATAGGTCTCTCTGTGTAACATGCTTTCTTTGATTTTCTTCTCTCCTTTCCATTTTACAAAATAATTTGTAACCGCAGTTGGCGGTGATGTCTGTTTGCAAATTTTATCCTTTGATTTCTTTCCACTCTGTTCAATCCGAAAAGCCACTGGAGACGGTGGGACAGGCCGCTCTGCTCCTTCCTGTGATGGATTCGCTTGTTCTTGTTGGCTTTTGCGTGGTGTCTTGCTTCCCAGCTTTTGCTATTCTTTTGCCTCTTCGTCCCTCTCCCTGCCTCTTCTCACCTCAGCTTCCCTTTAGTTTCTTTTCATTCTGTGTCACCATCTCTACATGGCTTCAGAGTGTGGAGTATCCACTTGGTGTGCCCGCTGCGCTGGGCAAGGATGGAGGTGGAGTACTTCCTGCTTGGTCAGCTGGCCTGCATAGTGCTACAGTGGTTGCCAGTCCATACTTGCTGCCTAACAAGCTTGTTCAGAAACGAGAAGGCAGTTTTTAAATTAGCAAACATTTGAGTCTCCCATACAGAAACCAGCCATCCATTTGGTAAAGAGGAGCAATGGGGTCTCAAGATTACCTCAGGATGCTATTAAAAATAAAAATAAAAATAAAAATAAAAATAAATAAAAGTAAAAGAAGCTGGAGGAGAGATGGCTTAGCAGCTGGGAGTACGTTTGGCTCTTGCACGGGATCTGGATTTGATTCCCAGCACCGACACACTCACGACCATTTAGAACTCCAGTTCTAGGAGATCTGACAGGTTCCTATGTGGTTCTCATCTATACACTGAATCAAAGCTGTCACAAATATAAGGAGATTCTAATAAACAACAGCAGCAAATTAAGTTGGATTAGTCTTTTAAAAAGTAAAAGGGAAACTATTTCTTTTGGCTTTTAGTCACTGCCAGTTTTCCTAGTCAGAGGGGACAGTTATCAGATAAAACAGAGAGCAAAATCATTGCATTTGAAATACAAATTATAAGTAAGTTTTTAATATTCACATATTTTGCATATATTGTATATGTCTATGGGGACATATTATGCCCTGACATGTGGAGGTCTCAGGACAATTTTAAGAATTGATTGTTGGGGAACGCCAGGGCCAAGAAGTGGGAGTGGGTGGGTAGGGGAGGTGGGGGGAGGGTATGGGGGACTTTTGGGATAGCATTGGAAATGTAAATGAAGAAAATACATAATAAAAAAAAAGAGTTGATTCTTCCTTCCACCATATGAGTCTTTGAGATTCAACTCAGCTCAGGCTTAGTGGTGAGCACCTTCTCTACTGAACCACTCGCTTCATCGGTCTTAAAAAAGTTATATTTATTATGCATCCTACACCTTTATTTGCTGAGTCTGGCAACCCTGTTTGTATGTAGAGTCAGGAATTTGGGATGTGTCCCCTTGCCACCAGGAAGTTCAGCCTCTAGACAAGACTCCAGGTTACTTACCTGGGCCTGGGATGGGGGTGGGGGTGGGGGTGGGTGGGGGAATCAGTTATTCCATAAGTCTCAGAGGCACAAAGAGCGGGTGTAGTGGATATGTGCCTTCAGTTCTCAACAGTGGAAGAATACAAAATCCCTGACCACCCTCCCACCCTCCCGTGTGCTCTGGCCTCCTGTATGGCACTGTGACCCCCACAGCATCTCCTGCAGGTCCACAGAGCCCCTGTAGCCAGGCTAAGAGTTCTTCACTTCCCCAGTGCTGGATGGTCCAGGCAGCAGGAGGCAACCAGCTGTTTTTACTGTATCCAGCCCAAAACATGTCATGCAGAAAAAATGTCAAGTCGTTTTGAAAAATGTCGGAGGTATAATGAGCCTGACAGGACTGGAGTGGCATTGGCCATGGTCACGTAATTACTACCTCAGTGTTTGTTTACCGTGCAGCCCTTTCTTCTTACACTGGAATTAAATCAATCCAAGCAACAATGCAGCTTTATACAACCCAGGTCTCAGCGCAGACAACACTTCTGCATTCCCAGGTCCCTGGTGAGGGTGATCTTTGCCAGGTTGACTAAGCAACTTAACGGATTCTTTCATATCCGTATCTTCAGACTAAACTCGAGCAGACTTATTAAATTAAACTAAATGGAGGTCACCTAGTTTTCTTCTGCAAGCAATAAAATGTTAAGATAGGGTGAGACACTGAGGTCTGAGATCTAATTTGAATTTAAGCTGCGGCCTGGCACCATACTCCCGAGATCCACTAGATGGCGCTGATGATTCACACCAATGCAGTCGAGACTTTTTTTTTTTTTTTTTTTTTTTTTTTCCACCCCCTTTTTCTTTTTCCTTTTTCTTTTTATGTGCTTAAAAAGGTTAGGCTACTTCCACATACTTCTTCCCTTTACCTCCTCACGTTTGACATTCTCTTGTGTTATTCAAATGGACATTATTTCTCCCTTCCAAGATCTTTCTACCTCTGTGAATTTGTAAACATAAATAATTAGAAGGAGGAAGATAAAAAAAGTCCGTCTTATTTAAACCATCCATCTCTTTGTTGCTCCATTCCTTGATTTTTTTTTTCAGGGTGAACCTCCTTGGGCTTTGTTTCCTTGACGCATTTGGTCAGCATGTCTTCACAAAACTTCTGCAGTTCCTTTAGATTTCCTTCATCTGGTACAGTTGATTTTCCTCTCGCAGATTTATGCCCCGTTTACTTTGGGAAAGGAAATATCTATCCTTAGCATTTGAGTTTTGAGGATTTGCCCCCAACAGTGGGGATCAGATGCCTGTTAAGGTCCCAGCCATCCTCACTTAGAAGCAGACTAGCGGAAAGCTCTCCTGGTAGGAGGGGCGGTTCCATGTGGGTTTGTGGGGCAGGTCTTCTTTCATATACAGAATAAATTCTGGGCCAGACAAGGACAACAAAAGCACAAAGACTGGCAGCTGTTACAGATTTCCACCCCTAATGAGCTACATTTTTTCCCCTAGAGCATGGCTAATATGGGATGGGTCCCTCAGATTTTAAAAGGAATGTTAAAAGGGAGTAAGGTTAGCTTTAATCAAGTTAAAAAAAAAAAAGTCCTAAAACTAATTTCCAGCCAAGCTTGAGACCCATGGAAAGTTCTCTTGTAAATATTACAGCGGCAAGCGGTTTCCTTTATTTTTCTTATGACTCTTGGTTCTCAGAAATCACATCACCTGATTGGCTGGGAGAGCAGGGACCTTCTGGAGGCAGGGTCTCTGTGCTAGACCTGGTATATGCTCTAGAGCTTGCCTTTATGGGGGAGATTCCAACAAGGGAGTGCATCTGTGAGAGATGTTCCAGGCTTCTCTGCTGCTCTGAGATTTATTTAACAGAAAGGAGACTTGGGGTGTCCTGGGGCTTCTAACCATATCAGTGTCCTGTCACCAACTGGGTATCAAATGGCAGTTTGCAGAGTCCCAGTCCCCATTATCTTGGCACCTTGCAGTATGAACCCCCTTAGATGGGAAATAGTTATCTTACACAGTGCACCTGGATATTTCTGTAGCACTCCTTTGAGATAATTGTCAAGTAGTCATTGGTGGATTCCATTATATTGCAGAAAAGGCAGCAGCCATGAAATAAAGATAGTGTAAGCAGGGGAAGGTTAGATTCTGCAGTTGTTGGAAAGATAAGGCCCAAGACTCCTGATTATGAATGTCCTGTCATTCTGTTTAGAAAATCAGGCAATGGATGTCCCCTAAGTGTCTACTTGACAGTTCTGAGGGTTGAGACTTGAGGGGGGGGTGGGGTCACATGGAAGTAGGAAAATACAAAGCTCCTCCTCCTTTCTCTACAGTATGAATTAACCGTATTTAATACAAAATGTCTTACAGCTGTACAACAACTTCCTGTGTCATTTGTCAGGAAATATGAAAAGATTTTCAAGCCCCAAGCAAATTTTGCCGTGAACTTAAATATGCAAGTTTGTGACCATTCACTGGGTATCTCTGTTGACACTGATTCTTCTCTGTAGATTTACCCTGATACAACGGGCTTCTCCTCTGTCTGTCTCTGTCTCTGTCTCTGTCTCTGTCTCTGTCTCTGTCTCTGTCTCTGTCTCTGTCTGTCTCTATCTCTGTTTCTCTGTCTCTGTCTCTATCTCTGTTTCTCTGTCTCTCTGTGTGTGTCTGTCTCTCTCTCAGTGTGTGGGACTGCACACTGAAATGTTCAGGAAAATTACCAATACTTTATCTCCCTTTGAATGGAAGGGTTGTAAGTATTGGCCTCGGTCAGGAGTGGTCATTCCAAGTTCTCTGCAGCTATGGGGTTGACAAAAGAAGGTCTAGTGGCTCCGGCACTTGCTGCAAAGCCGGAGTTAGGTCCCACATGGTGGGAGGAGAGGACTGGCTAGTGCACTTCCTTAATATGCTTGCACACACACACACACACACACACCCCACACACACACACCCCACACACATTACAGTAAGTGAATCCAGGTAATAGAAGTAGAGTTAAAACCAAAGCATCCCAGTGGATTTTTCAGCATTAGTGATTAACGATTCTTTGTTGTCAGAGCTGACGTTTGACATTTAAAAGTAATTGTCTTTGATTAAACCTCCCAGCACAACACAGCCAGAAGCTGGCTTAGTTCTAGACAGGATTTGGCTTCTGGAGGTGAACTGAGTATTCCAGGTCCCTTGGTTATGCGCAGGCCTACCCTCTAGTTAGGCTCCAAACCAGCTTCCCTTGTATTTGCTGTAGACCTGCGCTGATGCTGGCTAGCCTGTGCTTGCAGCCTTCATGGAGACCCTGGTAGTAGAAGTTGCCCAGTCTTCATTTGCTTATCAATATGGAAACTTGCCTATATTGACTAATTCATTAATCTGACAACTAACATATTTCTTTAAAATTTAGAGCTCTGAAAACACAGCTTAATGTGTATTAGCCATATCAAAACCCACAAATGTATCTTATTAGCAGAGTCAGAACTTACAGGACACAATGATAAGGTTGGTTGTTTAAATATAGTATCTCCCTAGAAGGCTCCTTAGATGAAACATGTTTATCATTTACTAGCTGTAAACCATTTCTAAAGATCTGTGTATGCTACTGTGGAAGGGGCCTATGCAACATTCCCACAGGAGAACACAATAACAATGGTAAATATCCCCCTTTTCATAAATGAGTATGATCGTGTCTTTTCCTGTAAAGACTGAATTATCTGCATGGTAGACTTAGAATTGATGGGTATTTTGTTCCTCCCTCTGCCTTCTAGTTTTTTGTGGTGGAATGGCGTTGTTTTTGTCACCAGAAAACATAAGGAAGCTCCTTTGAATCTGCAGCAAGCAAAGCCTGTGTTACTTTAGCGCTCTCGTCCGGCTTGATCATCTCAGCGGTGCCATCAGACTATGGCCAGCACAAAAGTGAGACACATGTCTCAGATGCAGTGCTAGATGACAAAATAATTGTAAACTGGTTTTAAAGAAGAAAGCTATGAGCTGGGGTCTGGCTTGGAGGCTAAGCTTGCTGGTTGCACATGCTCGAGGCCCTGAGTTCAAATGTGAGCACCCAAGTAAAAAGCAGGGCTGTGCATGGGCCAGCAATGTTAGCACAGAGAGTTAAGGCAGGGGAATTGCTGGGGCTTACTGGCCAGCAACATATCTTCAGGTTTGGTAAAAGACCTTGTCTTGAAGAAATTTGGAAGAGGGAGGTACAGCAAGATACACTGAGCCTCCAGATATATACACACATACACAAGTGTACACACACACACACACACAGAGAGAGAGAGAGAGAGAGAGAGAGAGAGAGAGAGAGAGAGAGGAAAGCTCACTCCCTGAATGTGCATTTTTCTCTTTAAACAAAAGCACTCCACTTTGGATGATGTGGTCCCTGCCAGCAGACCCGATGGATGTGCCCCTACCCATCCGGCTTGCTTCAGAGTCCAAGGCTTTACCAAACACTCTGACTGGGTGAGGGATGGGACACTTTCAGAATATGCCTATTGCTGCTGCTGTTGATATATGCTTTTTCTCTTGCAAATCATTTCAGGCATTATTTTAAGAAGAGTTTCCTGGATTCAATTTATTTTCATTAAAGTACGAAGTGAGAAGCAAGAAAAGGTTAACAGTTTGGGAAGGTGCTCCCTGTGGCTCCTCCACTGTGTTGCCTGAGTTGTCCTCCTCCATGTTCTGCTGAAGGCTGGGGATTACCAGAGCTTACTTGATGCCATGGCCTCGCGGATCAGACCTTTTGCCTGGGTCCAAGTCATAAGTGGTGGAATTCTGTCTTCTTCTTCTTCTTCTTCTTCTTCTTCTTCTTCTTCTTCTTCTTCTTCTTCTTCTTCTTCTTCTAATGTCTTAAGTTGGAGTAAACTTACATATTTTAGTTAGAATATCGTGAAGCTGACATTTTGGCTCAAAGCAGAGAAGAAGGAGATGAAAGAGGAGAAGGGGGGGAGAAGAAGGAGGAGGAGCAGGAGGAGAAGAAGATGAAGGAGGAGAAAGAAGAGAAGAAGGAGGGGGAGGGGAGGAGGAGGGGGAGGAGGAGAATGGAGGTTGAGAACAGGAACTTGTGAAGCTCCCTGGAACCACCATCATTTATCCCCATGTGACTAACTGAATCTTAGCATCCTCTCGTGGTACACAAATGAGTTAGGACACGTTTGAATGATGGGAAGGGAAAGATAAATGGCCCGGGGGCAACTGGACAGGAAAACAAACTGGCTATGCGCCCGGGTTTCCTCACTACTCCCCATGCTTCACGAACAACACTCCTCCCCTCCTGTCCTCTGGCAGACACAGATATGGAAAAGCCTGTTGCTCCTAGACCAAGGACCGTGGAAAGGTTGCCTAATTGCAGAACACCCTTTTTGGCTATATATACCCTTCAGCAGTCAGGTAGTGATGAGAAAAACCAATGCCCAGCCATTCCCATATCTGGGAGCTAAGCACAGACTCTATCTTCTGCCACACAATGCTGGGCTGTGGCTCTTTGAGAGCTCCCACTCAATGGGCATCATCAGAACTGTGCAAAGAGCTAGTTTCCCATTGCCTGTCTCGCTGAACCAGATGCACTCTCACTGCCCTCCCCCGGCAGTGTTAGTGTGCTCCAGCACAGTACTGTCAGTGGGGCCCTGTGGTGAGGTGAGCCTCCACTCTGCCAGCACCAGTGACAGCAGCAGCAGCAGAGATAGAACAAGACTGCGCCAGTTGGGAAAGTCAGGGTTTTTCTCCTGCTCCACTGCCAGGCTAAGCTTTCACATCTTAGCATCAGATAGCAGTGCAGAGCAGTGCAGAGATAAGGGGCCAGCAACATGCTCCCTGGACCTTCAAGCCACCCAGTAGCAATGAGGCATGTTGTATGAGGAGTTGCATAGTGATGACACTCTGTTTTTGTCCCCCTCCATGCCCTCTCCCCACTGTGTCAGCTGATGGTATCTAGTTTCAGTGACACTGGTCAGCAGTGTCATGTTTGGGGACCCAAGTTCTCCTTGAGCGCATTTCCCAGGGGCACATTTTCTGAATGGAGTCTTGCTGGTCACACAGCTCTTTGTCTTCCCCCACCCCTGGCCTCCTTTTATTTTTATTTTTTTCCCACTTTTTTTTATTAGATATTTTCTTCATTTACATTTCAAATGCTATCCCAAAAGTCCCCTATACCCTCCCCCTGCCCTGCTCCCCTACCCACTCACTCCCACTTCTTGGCCCTGGTGTTCCCCTGTACTGAGGCATATAAAGTTTGCTAGACCAAGGGGCCTCTCTTCCCTATGATTGCCGACTAGGCCATCTTCTGCTACATATGCAGCTAGAGACACGAGCATGTGTTCAGAAGAACACAGCTCACTGAACCACCTAAGCAGGGCTCACATGGGCGCACATAGACTGAGGGGCAAGCACAGGGCCTGCATGGGTCTCACCAGGTCCTCGGCATGCATGTTATGGCTGATAGCTTGGAAGTTTTGTGGGATACCCAACAGTGGGAGCGGGTGTGTCTTTGACCCTTTTGCCTGATCTTTTGGGAATCTTTTTCTTCTGTTGGTCGTCTTGTCCACCCTTAATGTAAGGGCCTTTGCCTTGTCTTAACATACCTTGTTTTATCCTGTTTTGCTGTCATTTCATCTCCGGGAGCACTTCTGAAGAGCAAGTGGAAGGGGTGTGGATCTGGGGGAGGAGGGAGGAGTGGAGAGAGAAGACACTGGTCAGGATGCACTCTATTATAGAAACAAGAGTCTACTTTCAATTAAAGAAAGGGAGGAAGGGAGGAAGGGAGGAAGGGAGGAAGGAAGGAAGGAAGGAAGGAAGGAAGGAAGGAAGGAAGGAAGGGGAAGGGGAAGGGAAGGGAAAGAAGGCAGGAAAGGGAAAGAAGGAAGGGAGGGAGGGAGGGAGGAAGGAAGGAATGATATAAATTAAAACAGTGGTCTGCAGACCAGGCATTGTCCACAGGAGTCTGAGGGGCTCTAGCCAGGCCCTAGTGACCAAAGAGTTGCAGCTCTCGGTGGGAGCTGGAGCAAGATGGGTTTCTGGGCTTCTTCCACAGCTGATACACTGGAGTTGGTGGCAGGCAGTGAGATGCAGGAAGTAGCTAGGGCCAAGGACAGGGTGGGGGTTGCAGGGGGTTGTGGGGAACCTAGAAGGAAGTAGCTGAAGTCAGGCTAGCACACTTGGCTGGTGGGCCAGGTCGAGGTTCAGCAACAAAAGCTTCAGGAGAGGAAACTCTTCCTTGGAGTGTTACAGCTCAGTAAGACAGGCACTTCAGGCAATCTTTGGTGAAATAACTTGTCCACTTTACTCCTTGTAGATAGGGTCTTATAAACATTTCAGGGGTAGGTTGGGATCTAGAGGCAGATGTTTTCTATTGGCTTGGCCTGAGATGTTAGGGATGCCTCATCTGCATGAGGAAGGACTTCAGGTGTTGTCCCTGTGTGACTGATTGTCAGAGTCCTCTCCATGGGGTGTTGTGGTCACGTGTTCCGGGACAGGAACCTGGTTGGAAGTAGATTTAAATGCCTACCGTTATCAATTATGAGAATTGCTGGGGTTCTTGAATTTGCTCGGCCTTACCAGGTTTTATATAAATGTGTATATATTTATATATACACACAACCTGCTAACAGGTTGTATAAATATATGCACATTTATACAAAAGACTAACCTTTTGAATTTCTTGAGTGGTGGTCAGACCAAAGTTATATAAAGTACCAGCGTTGGGGCTGGAAGAATGGCTCAGGAGTTAAGGATTCTTGTAGCTCTCACAGAGGACTGAGCTTTGGACCCAGCAGCTTCATTAAGTGTCTCACTACTTCCTGCCTCACAACCAGAGGGTCTGGTTCCCTCTTCTGCTTTTCATGGGCACCTTCATGCATATGTGCACATATGCGCACGCGCACAAACACACACACACACACACACACAACTGTAAATAAAAATAAATGCCTAAAAACCCACTAGCATAAGACTCAACCTGTATAGAGGAAACCAGATAATTTCCCATAAAGAGAATCAGGGTAAAGGGACTGAAATGCAAATAAGGCTTCTCTATGTCATTGGCTTTGGTGGCACAGGCCTGACAGTAGACTGTTGTTATTTTAGGCATTTTCATTTGAACATCTATAATCCTCACTACTGTTGTCAACTGGCAACCCTTCACTCTGATATTTCCCAAAGCATGGTAGATTCCTGACAAGATAGAGTGTTATCTTGTGAGGATTTTTACACACAAAACAGGACACACTATACGTAACATTCTGCAGGTGGTGGTTTTTATTTGCTTGTTTGGAGACAGTCTCAGGACTGTAGGTGAGTAATTTGCTGTGTAGCCGTGGCTGGTGGAACTCACAATCCTTCTGCCTCTGCCTCCTGAGTACTCTGATTAAAAGCACATGCCACCATGCACAGCCTCTGAAATCTTTCATTTGATATGTTTTTCCAGTTATTTCTCATAACTACCATGTGAGATGCAAATGCCCCATTTTCTGTTCTTTCACTGATAGTCATTTTTCCAGTCTTTAGCACTTATAAAATATGCATAAGGAATAGACTTGCTGGAGGCTCCCTGAGTGTTTGTATATTTGTTTCTTAATTTTTCTAATTAAAACAACTCCCCTTGGGTATTTTACTCTATACTCTTTCCTTAGCTCATTCAGGCCCATCTGTTAAGTTAGCACCCCACAGACTCTGTTACTAGGAGATAGTTTTTCTGAACATGCAAACTCTAAATGAGTCAGAAGAGTTTATTTTTTTCCTCCCTCACAACAGGCTGTTATCCAAGGGCTTCAGACCCTGCCATCCATGCCTTCCAGTTCCATGATGTTCAGGACATCATGTCAGGATTTCTAAGCATTCCCAGTTACCTAATGACCCCATTCTTGAAGGATGTGTAGGGTGGGAAGCCATGACTCTTGGCTGGAAGAGGACAGGCAGTAGAGATATAGCCAGTGGGACTGAGGATGGTGACTAGAAACAGGTGTGTACACACACAGTGTGCATGTGACATCAGTAGAGGAGGATTTTAAGGAGGAATATTAACAGTAAATGGAATTTGTCTGTTTTAAATAGTAGTAGTGGAATAATTATATGGAATCTCTCTAAGAAAAAACAGGCTGTTGTTGGCTTTATGGGAAGGGCTTCAGAGAGATGGTGTCAACCCTGTCTCCTAGAACAGTCTTTGCCTGAGAAGTAGTTGTTCCATTCTGAGTATATCTTCTCTCTGTCTCTATCTCTGTCTCTCTCTCTGTCTCTCTGTCTCTCTGTCTCTCTCTGTTCAACTTTCTTGTAGGTTCATAGTAAATGCATAGCAAATCACTTAAAATAATATGTAAAACGATTTGCAAGGGGTTGTAAGTTCTAATGTGTGTCACAGTTTGTCTTAGGATGGGCAACCTACCTTTTTTCCATACACAAAACGCCACGACTTTACAGCTAGCCATCTGCTTGAAGCCTGCCCCCCAGAAGACATTGCTTGGGATGGCCCTCTCACTTCGTTTCTAGAGCACCTCCCCCAAGAGACGGAAAAGCTCTTGGAGAAATCAAAGTATAATTAATGCACATTTCTTTGCTTAAAAGAAAGACTGAATTGGATTATTATTAAATGCATGGAAGGTGACCTGTCTTTTGTAGCAAGGGCATTTAGATGGCTAAATTATGATAAAGGGACCATTGTGTTTGTCAGCTATTATCATTCTAAATTTGCATAAAAGTAATCATAATAGTGAGAGACATTAAGTGCATTAATTATCCATTAAAGGGGTAATTTAACAATCATTAAGTGAAGCACTAAAAGATTGGTGTTCATCTTGCAAATGATGTACTTGATCTAAGCGTTATATAACGGCAAAAAGATTAATCTGCCATGTTTTTACTTTAGTGCACTTTATATTTTGTTTTCACTTTCTAGTAGCTTCTACTAAGAATTGAGTAGTGGAATAAATAAGCCTACATACTGGACCTGCACTTTGGCACCTGCCCCAGCCCCTGATTCTACAGCAGTGAGGTTGGACATCATAGAGGCAGTAGCAGGTCACCTCCTGTTTTGTTTTGAAATGTCTTTTCTTCTTTTGCAGTTATGCGGAGATGCTTTTGTGAGAGTACCCAAGCTAGCTTGCGTGAGGGCAATTGATTTTTTCCCCATTGAGCTAGAGCTTGAGCTGTTGGAACCCAAGGACAGCAGAATAGCCAAGCCTCTTCTGGGGAGCAGAGTTCTTGGCAACCGAGACAGCCTCTCTCCATCCCTTTAGCATCTGCTGCTTTCCTTTTAGCTTCTGTGCAACAGGCCAGCTTTCTCTGCCTTTCCAGTAATATGGCCCCTTTGGGAAAACCCCCAGAGCCACCCCCACATTACTGAGGAGGGAGAAAGGTGGCTGTGATTTCATCAGGCACTATTCTCATTGGGTAGCCCAAAGCCAGGTTACTACTGGCTTGCTCTGCGGGAAGGCAGTGACACAGGAGGTCAGTGGCTGGTAATTGTCTAAGGATCAATCATTTTACACCATGGGAGACCAAATGCAAAAGAGACAAGTGTTCACCCTATCCCTTGGATCCCACCTCCTTCACCATCACATGGAAGTCTAAGGTATTCAGCCAGGATATTGTTTATAATTAGCACGTGATGGTCACATGCATAGGTCAGGGTCTCTCTGATACCTTGACACCGCCCTCTTCCCTTCCCTCCCTGTGTTTCTGTGACCTCAACTGTCAGCTTCACTTTCAGTTTTGTGAATCCTAACTGCTGGCTTTTACCCTGGCCCTTTGCTTGTCTTTTACCTTGAACCTTATGTATCTCTTGGCTCCTCATCTGGGTCATGTCCATCTGTTCCTGTTTTCTAGCAACAGTGACTCAGCTCAGACCAAAGGGACCTTGGTTCAGCCTTCAGCGGTGGAAAAGGTCACACATACCTTGAGGAGTTGATAGGAAAGCCGAGTAGTGCTGTAGAGACTAACACCAGTGACAGCAGGTGTTTGTCTTTGGGATTTAGATGAGGCCAGTATTCCCCAGGGAGCACAGCCTTACCATATTGAAATTCCTTCTTGTTTTCATTGTTCTTGTTGTTATGTGTCCCATGCATGTGTGTACAAGCATGTTTGCCTGTGCCTGCTTAGAGGCTCGAGGTCAGCTAAGTGTATCCTTTTCTATTGCTCTCCACCTCATTATTATTTGGTTTTAGATTGCCTTTCACTGATCTTGAAACTTTCAATTTCAGCTAGCATGTCTGTCTGGTGAGCCCCTAGGGTCCACCTTTGCCTGTCCACCCCCCACACATCATCAGTACTAGGGTCACAGACATGTGTCTATCCTTTACATGTCAGGCTAAGGATGTAAATCCAGGTACTGTGCTTGTACATCAAACACTTTACCTACGGAGCCATTTTCCTAAATTCCCTACACTCAACCTCTGATTGTAGAGAACACTTCCATAAAATCCACTGACTCTCCTCGGCCTCTGCTGGACTGTAAACTTCTAGATGGCAGGGATATGCATTTTTAAAATATCCACTGTAGCCATTCAGAGACACCCTTCCTCCTTGTTATGGAGGAACACAATCCATTTAACTCATTTAAGTAGTTCCAAGTGCTTTTTGTATACCAAGTATCATTCATCTGAAAGATTATCCTTGACCCAACAAGGGCTGAGAGGAGAGGCTAGAGGGATAGGTTAGTATGAAGGGGGAAATCTATCTAGTAGAGATGGCAAAAGGCATAGAAACTTCCAAGTCTCTAATTATACATGGCTGTATACTAGCTTTTGAACAAAGAAGACCACAAAGATCTGGGTTGGGTTTTTGTTTTTTTTTTTTTTTTTTTTTTTTTTTTTTTGCCTAAATATACTGAAATTATTGATATGGACTTAAGTAATGAAGCTAGAATGACTGGCTCCGGAGAAAACCTCAAGTGCCACTCCAACCTCCTTATTCTTGCTCCTTTCTCCAGAATTCTCCTATTTCTTTGCCTCTTGAAATGCCCAATGGGGCGCTAGTGGAAGCTCCTGTTGAAGGCTTTTGTCCATTGAACATAGATGCTACACTTGAGAATGCAGTAGCCACTGTGTTACCATGAAGATGAAAGCCATAGACCAAGCATGGTAAACTAAAAACACTGGGAGAAAGTGGTACAGCTATGAGGTACCTCATTGCTGTGCTTAGCCCTTGAAAGGCCCTTTGAATGATATCCACACCTGGATCTTTATGAGACTAATGTGTGTACAGCTCATGTGCACATTTATGGGTATAGACATGCACCTGTATGCATGCCTTCATGTCCTGCTCTCATTTCTGTCTTACTCCCTTGAAATGTGGTCTCTTACTGAACCTAGAAATAGGCTGGCAGCCAGAAAGCCCCAGTGATTCATTTGTCTCTGACTGCCCCCTCCCAGAACTGTGGTTATAGCTACACATGTAGCCATAATCAGTTTTCTATATGAATGCTGGGATTTGAACTCAGATCTTCATGTTTGCACAGCAAATGCTTTTACCCATTGAGCCATTTCTGGAGCCACATATATATTATTAGTGAAAAAAAAAAAGAAACCCTTGTCTGTATGAAGCATAGAGAGTGCCCTTTCTGTCCCTTGCAGTTGAGTATACTATCAATAGACTACCATCCACCAAAGCAACACTACCCTGCATCTGTGGTTTCTGCTGCTTGCTTCATGTCACCAAATGCAGTTTCTCTTAAAGCCAACATTTACATATCTGTTCATTTTGAATGAATGCAATCAACCATCTATATGTCCATTCAATGTGATGAAGGGCAGAAATGAGCTGGGACCCTTCATGAACTTCTGTTTAGATCAGTAAATGGCCTTTGAGCTGCGAATCCTGTCCCACCATTTGATAGCTTCTTTGGAATTTGAATGTAGTCCATCACTCCTGCACCAATCTTGCCTAGAGAAATAGTTTTCAATACCCATGAAGGAAAAGAACTCAGGGGCTAGATCCTAGTGATACAGTTTATGTGAAGTGCCTGGAGCACAGGAGACGCTCACTCCCATCACAACTCTCTGCCATGACAATACATGCCTTAAACCATAGACTGCCTCTTCTCACTGGGACCTGCCGTGGGGAACAATGGAGCAGGTCTTCCTCTAAAGAGCTGCACATCTAATCTCCTGCATGAGGCCTCCTTGCACTCCCAGTCAAGGTCTCTGTCAAACCAAGCCAGCTGCTGAACAAGCCAAAGACACTCTTCTACCTGCAGGAACCAGCTGGACCTCTCCTGATGCCCTTTTTCCTTTGGACCCCGGGCTAGAGACAGCCCCGTGGACCCCTACTTCATCCTCAGCTCTTCCTTGGCATCCAGTGGCATCTGTGGTGCCCAAGAGTAAGAGCCTCTTGTCTTTGGCCTCCATGTGGCCCAGGGACCCCAGAGCCAGCTCTTCCGCAGAACCCAGCATCATCTGTGGTGCCTGAGAGTCCAAGCTAACTCTGGCAGTCTGCAGTGACTGCAGACTGTGCTTCCCCACCCACGGAGCAGGGTCCTGCAGCTTCTCACAGCCCAAAGCCCACCTGGTGATGGCATAGGGTGCCAGTAGTCAAATTTCCCACATCACCCTTGCCAAGCGACCCAAGTCCTGGGCCAAACATGGTCCACCATTTTAACCCACACTCAGACATGCTGCCAGGGCTTCGTCGTACTTTCCACATAGGTCAGCTGCATTGTGTTGGGCCATCATAAGCATCCTTTGCCATGTCTCTCTTTAGTACAGGCACATATAGAGTACTGGGAAAGGGGGATGGCTTTCACCATTCCTTCCTTTGATCTTGAATCATGGGTCACAGATCAAAGTGACCACAAGTCATCTTTGCTTCCTGGAGCTCTATTGAAAACAAGTCACCAGAGGAACAGGACAAAGATCTGGTTTGATTCACTCCAATTCTCTTTTACTTCTGCACCCCCTTGTCTTGATAGCCAAGATCTTCAGAGCACCGGCAATTCCTAGTTGTTCCCAGTAAACCAAGTCCAGAATGTCCACTCAGATCACATTCATCACAAAGTAACACACAGGGGAATTTTGTTCCCTTATGCAACTTTTGAATGCTAGCAAATGAATTTCCTTGATTTACAATACCACCCAAGGTTTGCAGCTTGCTTTTGGCTCTGGGAATCCTGATTCGACCCTGGCCTGTCAGATCTTTCTAAGACTTTGCTTTCTGACATATTCCTCATCTCACCCCTGAGCAATTCCTGCTATTTAGAAACCCATGGTTACCTGTAGCAGGTAGTTTTGTCTACACCACTTTGAGTTCCTGAGGAGTTGCAGGAATGCACCTGCCTAGGTGCTATCTCATATCTGCAGATAAAACACACACACACACACACACACACACACACACACACACACACACACACACATTTTTAAACTGGCTTATTGACTCTGTGCCTGGGCTCTTCTAAGCCTTCTGCCCTTACCTTCACTCCTTGCTCAACACCTCTAACTCTGCCTGCCCTCAGCTTAGTTACTCAGTTACCTTCTGTGAAGCCTGTGGGCTGCTTTCCCTTTCTGCCTACATTTTGGAAGATCTTCCTTGCAGTTCCAAGTCTGTTACATTTCTGTCCCCCAAGTATCTTGATTCTCTCCCTCTCTCCTAGCCTGCTGCAGTTTGGAAGTCTTGCCTCTTTCTTTCTGACCAACCATTAGCCACTGGCATCTTTATTAATAGATCAAAAAACAATTGGGGGCGAGGACCTTCAGTGTCAGTGAACAGATTCCCAAAGTATCAGAATCACCCCCCTACAGTTACCTTTAGTTCCTTCTTTCTGAAGTCTGGTTCTTTAATCTTATTGCTGATTTGGGGAGTTTGCTTGTATTTAATTTTTTAAAATTCCTCTTTTAAGTTGCCACAATCAATATTTTTGATCCCTACCAAAGCATACCCAATGGGAATTTACATAAATGGGCAACTCAGTCCTTGCAAGGCTTTTTCTCCTTTTGTTTATGGACAGTTTCTGATACGGTGAACAAATCAAGGAAACCAATTTATGTCAATCAGGTGTCTGCAGTGCCCACTCCTCTCTCTGCAAGGTACATCTGCAGCGGGGGGTGCTGGCTTTTGTAGGTTTTCAGCTCATGATAGCTCTACCTTCTGAAGCTTTCAGTGCTGTGTCTTAATAAAATGTTCTTGCTTACAATTCTGATCACTATGTGGTCCAACTATTGGGATTTTCTTATTACCAACCACCATATTCCTTTCTTAAGGGATTTAGACATAAGTGGTCTCCTTCTTCCCATGTGTAGATTATATCAAGGCCCTCTATGAACCATTCTCTTCCCATCTGTGAAGCAGAATCAACAATGATATCTGTGACAGCATCCCATCTCAACTAAATGTACCAGAATATGAAGATGCTAATATTAACCTTTGCCAGCCAGGTAGCAGATGCAATTCTATTTGGTCCCAGGAACACATGGTAGTTATTCTAAGATCTAGGTCATAGTAAAATGACAGAGGGTAGTATTATGACAGGACTGAGGCCAACTTAACATATGTCCCCTCCACTGAGGGTCACTACTGTTCTGTTCTTCCATTCTTGCAGGGGCAATGGTAGGTCTACTGTTGTTAGAGCTGGTGACGTAAATTTCAATATGAACTACCCTATTGAAAAATGGTGGCAGCTAATGAAAATTCAAAGCACTGTGAAAGCAGACCTCGCTACTCACTACCTAACATACCAAATAATACTTACCAGCATCTTGAACTCAGCCTGGTGGCTAGAAGTCTTGAGTGCTAATGTGCTCAGGCATCCATGTCTGAGTTCTATAATTTGTTATGATGATTATGGTCTTTTTAGGCAAAAGTGTCACACTTTAACCCTTGCTAGCCTGGAGCTCATTGTGAAGTATCACACTGATTTCAAACTCATGGCAATCCCCCTGCCTTTACACATTCTTGGATTACAGTCATAATCCACCATACTGGCTTAAATTAAACACATTCATAGAGAAAAAGGAATGAATAGAGGCAATACATGGAATAACCAGTGTGTGTGTGTGTGTGTGTGTGTGTGTGTGTGTGTGTGTGTGTGTGTGTATTTAGACAATGTATGCTCCTTATCTTTAACTATAGATGCACATATGTATTCATACAAAGAGAGAGTGAGACAGAGACAGAGACAGACAGAGATAAAGACAGAGACAGAGAGATTATGAATGGGAAGTAACAATCCATATTGTTACTACCAATGACTATATCTTGGAAAAAGAGAGTGGTGAGGGACATTGAGGTAGTTCTAACTTCTTTGTCTCCTTTTTGTAGTATGCATATTTTTAGTTAGGCATATGTCTTATTTGGTAGCCAGAAAATAACAGGAGACCCCTGAAATGGGGTGAAGAAAGAGGACAGTAGTATTTGTGTGGATCCCACCAAGCTGCTTCTTGGTACATGATGGAATTTTCAGGGCCCCTTACCTTTGTCATCAGAGCTCCCTAGGAGAAGAAACTTCTTAAATCTCTTGGATTATCTGTATTCACCAACACTGTCCCAGCATATAGGCAGTGTCAGTGACTTATAAGGTTTGAAAGAGTGATGTAGGAAGGTGGCCATGAAGAATCCAAAGAATGTGGACCACTCGTGCTGCCTGGAAAAATGGCATTAGATCTGAGTCCCATCCATCCATCCATCCATCCATCCATCCATCCACCCATCCATGCATGCTGCTGCCAGTCTGCCTTTAACAAGTACTCAAGCTTTGGATGTTTACATCAAGAATTTTCAGAGGAGAAAATTTCCACAGAACATGAAGATGAAAGACTACACTTTGTGCGGGTGGGCCTTCTAGAGCCTCAAGGAGGACTTGCTTAGACCAGGTCCACAGGCTGCATAGGACAGACAAATAAGGCAAGCCAAGAATTTGAGTCCATAGTTGGACTCCAATCTGTTACAAATTTGTTAAAGTGGCAGGCCAGCCAACCCCAGGGTTCCTCCTGTTTCTGCCTCCCTAGGGTAGGGATTACAGGCATATGCCACCTTGCTTGGCTTTTTGTGTGGGTGCTGGGGATCTGAACTCCGGTCCTCACACATACAGGAAGTCAATTATCCACTTCCCCAGTACTTGGCTTTTGTCTTTTTGTGCACACCTTTGCAGTCTCTCCTTAAGGAAGATTGCTTGCCCTCCAGATTATGTTTGTAGTACAGTCCTCATGAGAAGACTTACTGTTGATATTTTAAATGTATTAAACCCCCTGAGAACTCACCTGGGTGACTTGTGTGTCCTCTCCTCAGTTCTGATCGCAGAGTCTGACAATTTAGTTTCATATACAATTGTGGTCCCTCTGACAGAACGGGGAGGGCTGAGAGAGTGTCTCAAACTCTCAGATACTTTCCATGTGGTGTTTTTCACACTCAAAATCCCTCAAGGTCAGCTCTGGGAAGAAGACAGGAGGATTCTTATGAAAGTGAGCGCTAACATCTCAGTTATTTCCCCCGCGAACCTAGAAGACCATCCTTACTCTCGAATCCCTTGTGTGCGCCATTAGTCTTCTTTGATCTGAGTCACACAACTGCTCCAAGAGCTAAGCTGTTCTAATTCAAAATAGATGAAAACCACCACATGAATGGCATCTGCTGGTGTTTGCTTTCCTAAAGCAATATATTTTGATAAAAGATAATCCAAGAAATTGTATGTTGATGGGTGAATATATTAATGATGGTTATTTTATCAAGGATATTAAAATTGAGCAAGTATGAAAAGAAGTAAAAAAAAAAAAAAAAGAAGAAACCTTGGAGTAGTGATTTATCTGAAGAGAATGTCAATAATTTCAAGGCCATTTTGGGTCTTGTTCAAATCAAAGAACCTCAAATGGCTGTGAGAAGAAGTTTCCAGAAAATGAACTATTTCCAGTGTTTTGGGTTTTTTTTTTTTTTTTTTTTGTCAGTCAAATATCATATACACAAGGATTGAAGGCCAGACCGCAGGATTTAGTCTCATGTGGTATAGAGAGGTCTCTGTGGCCTGGGAGCCATACAGACTTTTTGCTTATTTGGCTTCTTGTTGGCCCTGAATGAAGGCAGAAGGACACTCATCTGTTGTTGCTACAGATGTGTAGGAAAGATGAACTAAGCCACAGTTCCAAGTTACACGTCAGGACAAATGTAGGCCAGAAAGGCTGCCGACCTCCCTGGTCTTTAGAAAATAATGCTTTGGTGTTTGTAGAGGAATGTTATGTGGATTCATCTTTCCTGTAATGACACACATTACTGCACATCAACCTTTGGCTCCTTTGCACGGCACTTCTGATCATCCAGAATGGTTAATTATCTTCTTGATCTTGGTGATAGATCAAAGTTCTACTGTGATTCTTCTGGGAGAGGATTCTGAAATAATTAGCCCTCACTGATTTTAACAGTTGAAAAGGCTTTGTGAATGTCAGCTTGATTTCTGAGTGACTGAAAACTCAACACAAAGTGGCTTAGTCCCAAGGGAACATGCAAATAGGTTCTCAAAGGGTGACATGGCTTCAACAGAGAATGAACATAGGGCTAAGGTTAAACCATAAGAACACTAGCACCCCTCTTTGCTTTCAATGCGGACTGAAGAGCAGTGCTCTCCAGGAACCTTCCAGGCTGCTAGCACCATATTAGGACAGCTGGGGTATCCAGCCTTGTGAACTGAGCAGCTACTTAGCCTCTCTGGTCTGAAGACGCCATTGTTGGACTAACAAGGCTGTATTGTGTAAGCCAACCCGAAAAGATTCCCTATCCTATATTAATAGTTCCATTGTATTGGTTCTTTTCTTTTAGAGAAGCAGCCATACTGATGTAATGCTTGGGTCAGGAGCCTCCTCTACAGCTGCAGAAGCAGCAGCTCCTACAGATTGTATTCTAGGCCATGTGAACAATGATATCATGGTATGGGGACCCTGACTCCCTCTCAAATCTCTTGTTTCATCTTCCCCACCAACTACATTTCCAAATAAAAGTAGGAGGACCATGCTGCAAGGACCACGTCTACAAATGCCACTTCTAGAGACAGACCAATGATTTCCAAGTAGAATAAAGCATTCATAGACCTCATAACCTCACACGTGTGTTCTTTGTGCATTCCTTTAATCGTCCATGGATCATAGGTCATCCTTGATGCCTCTGGTATGTTTGTGAAATACGTAAATTCAGCTGTTCTTATTGTCCAGGACCTGGGCTTATGATTGGAATGTCACTTATGTGTAATTTTCTCATCGTGGTGATTCATTCCTCTTGCTCAGAATCTGTTTGGTAGATGAGCTATAATAGTTTGTGCTGAGATGGGTCCACTCTCAGTTTTCTGTATCTTTACATCTCAGTCTGACTTGAGGGGATGTAAATGATGGCCACAAGAGGCTTTGTCCTGAATTTATTTAGAGAGCTCAGCTGCATTCAGTCAGCCTCACGGTGAAAAGCAATACCAGACTACACTTAAATGTTATTAAATGTTATAAACTAACATTTATGGGTTTTGTTTTGGTTTATGTATGCCATGTCAGACTAGCATGGGAGGGTACAGCAGCATGCAGCAGCTAGTGTCTTCTCTATTACTAATCATACTTAGTTAATATGCCTTAGAAGGTAGATGTGAAAAGCACAGAAGGCAGAGAGCTCTGACTTCTTTAAACATGATGAGCATCGTGGGAAAATCACTCACTGTCAACTCATTCCCATGTGCCCCTAGATACTGAGAGCAAGGTATATTCCTTCAATGTAAAGATCATGACTGTTGGCTTCATGTTTCCAATGAAAAGGATTTTATAGTTTAATGTTGCAGCTATTCTTTCAATTTATATTTCTATTTATCAAGGAAAGTTATAGCCTTTGTGCCTGGCCATTTTGTATCTAAATAAGTATATACGCTCAAGTTCTATCTCCTGAGTGTTTTATCCTTAAATGCAATAATTGGAGCCGGTCATTGTTTGTGGAAGGGGCACTTACCATAATATTTACCTATATAATTTACTTCTCCTTCTTTATGAACTAGATCAGTCTACAAATCAGATTCATAGTTTCCAGATTGGCACTGATTCGCTCTGCAAACCAGTGTGATGTTTTACCTATTTTCATCTCCTAGAGTTTTCATAGCAAAACACCACAAATCCAGGGGCCTAAAACAACAAAGATTTGTTTCACAGAAAGGCAATTAGTATCTCTAGGGCACAATTCTGTCCACAATAATCTTCCTTCTACCTTCCCATTAGTGTTCTCCTTATATGCAAAATACACCCAACTCCATCTTAACATTACCCCCAAATGTTAACCCATTCCAGTATCACTCTCAAGCAAACCTCTCATTTTACTATAACCAATCCAGAAAGTCTATTGATGGAATTGTCCTGAAAAACTTGACTAATCTTATGGTAAGGAGACCTAGGTATGAAGGAGACCTAGGTAGATAGAAAGGCTGTGTACAGATTTCTCTGTTGTTGGCATTTCCTTGGATGATTGGATGTGCCAGCCCTATTCAGCTGATTTTCATGCTGCTCTGCTCTCCATGTTTGTTCCCCAGTGCTTTTGATTTCTCTCCTCTCCCTTTCTACCTTTCCCCTCCCTTCTCTCCATATGTGTAGTCCCAAATTTTTTCTCTAATAAGTCTAGCATATATCCATCCATCCATCATCTGTCTGTTATCTATCATTTACCCATCATCTGTCTATCTGTCGGTCTATCTATTATCTATCTACCTATCTATTTATCTATCATTCATTCATGTATGTATGTATGTATGTATGTATGTATCATCTATATGTGCATGTATATATGTATGTATGTATCACCTATCTGTGCATCTATCTTCTGTCTGTATACCTTCATTCTTTCCTTTCTCCCCATCTCCCCAAACCCTTAATTTTACTAAGAGTCACAAGAAGAAGCCAGGCTGTAACTTCTGTTCTTTGCATTAGCGTCATTGCGAATGTCTTTTTTCTTTTCTTTCAAGCATCCTAGGATTTCCCCATGTTGTGTCTCCAAATTTTACCACCCTCTGCCCATCATCCACTTCCAAGAGCTCCACTACATGGCCAAGCATCTGCTCCAGCAGCACTTCACTTCCTGCTGCAAGATCAGTACGCATTTACCAGTACTCTTGACACAGAATACTGTGAACTGGTGGCTTAAAACAACATAAATTTGTTATTTCATGGTTCTGGAGTACATCCCAGGCTGAAATTGAGATGTCACCAAGGCCTCATTCCCTCTGACCCCTGCATAAGAACAGCCTTCCCTGCTTCTGGCTTCTGCTGGTTGCTGGATATTCTTGATATACCTTGGTTTATAGTTCTGTAACACTTATTTTCCACCTCTCCACATGACCCTCTTCCTTCTGTTTCTCTCTCTGTCTCTGGATCTTCTTTACTTGTAAAAACAACATCCCTTTTGGATTTAGGGTCTATTATAGTCCAGTGTAGCCTTGTAGTGATTACAGCTGTAAAAACTCAGTATCTAAAAATCTAAACTACCTAAAAGTGCTCATAATCACAAAATTAGGATTTCAGCAAAATTTCAAGGGGTACATATTTCAATCCACAATGCTATCCCTTTCAAAGTTTTTAGTTTTCATATTTATATAACCATTTATGGTTGCAGGTGACAGGAAACAGTTTAAATTAATGCAAGAAAAATGAGTTACATTCATGATATGGTCAAGGGTTGTTGAAATTGCAAACCTACCCTGTAAGTGCCAGGCTCTTGTCTGTCTTCTCTTTTCCCCCATATCTCTCATCCTCCTTGTTAGTCAGGTAAGCTATATTCATATAACAGACTGAGTTGCACACTTACTGCATCTTAGATAGAAAGCAGATCTGTTGTCACAGTACTTGGACAAAAGCCTTGGGCCTTACTGTTCCTAGTTCCAGCTGTCTGAGAGTCCCTATCTTCTCAAGTTAGGGAGATGGTTTTGTGCACACTTCCCATGTGAGTGATGTGCTCACCCCTGGATCTAGAGATATAAATGCTACTCAGCCCCTGTGTTTAGACGTCATAGACCTTAGGAAGGCAAGGGGGAAGGGACTACTGTGCAGGCCAGCATGCATGGAGGTTCATAAGGTATGTATATGGAGGGAAGGAATTAGGAGCAATGGCTATCTCATGACAATTGGCTATGAACCTGGTCAAGCTGTTACTAGAGACAGCCTTAACTTCTTCATCGGTAAAAATGTTATTTTATAAGGTACGCTATTGAAACATATTTTTGGAAGGCTTGGTGAACTGTACTTCACACAAGTAATATCCATCAATTTTAAGTGCAATTTGATGAGTTTTGACAGAGGTATTTGGTTCTGCAACCACCAACACGGTTATTGTACAGAATATTTCCTTTACCACCCAGTGTTCTTTCTTAGCCCTTTGTGGTCAGCCTCCCCATCTCAAGCCCTCTCTCCTGGCAACGTCTGTAGCTTTACACAAGCTATTTTTGTGATATTCCATTAAAGTATTTGGTATTAAATTTTTGGGGCTAGTGCTAAAGACCCACAACACGTTCTAATTAAATAGTATGATATTTTTAAATTAATATGATGGCCTTGGTAAAGCCTGCACCTTGCCAAATGTCTCAGTCACTTGTATGTGACCCCTCCAAACATCAAAGCTATTGGTGGCATTGGATTGTTTGCCTTGCCCTTTTCACTGGGGTGGGAAAATACTCCATTTTCACAGATGACCTCACTGAGTCAGACTCACACCTATGGGTTTTCAGCTCAACTAAGTTGAGACTTTACTTCTAGCTACAAAATATTTACAGTAACATTTGTTGGAAGAATCAGGGGACAGGGAGCTTAGATGGAGTCATACTGGAGTACTGATGACCAGAGAAGTTCCATAGACAATCTTTTTATAAAAATTGCATCGAGAAGACGGAAGACTATATATTGAAAATAAACCTCAAATTGATTGATTTTTATAGCATCACTTTGAGGATTGTCTCTGTATGATATCATTGGTATGCTGGTTACACCAGACACTCTTATGAAGAAGACCACAGGCCAACAGAGGAAAGAAAAACCAAACACTAATTATGGTGGTGAGGTTGCTTTAAAAGAAAAAAAATTTTTTGGAAGAAAGGAAAATCACCAATCTGAGCCAACTTCTTTCTCTTGATGGCTGGTACTGCTCAGTAACATTACAAATGTTATTCATATATAGTGTTTATTTCTTTGTGGGACCTAGGCAACAAACCTATTTTTTAAGAAAAAATAATGATTTAGACATGTGGAAAAGTTTAAAAGAAGAAGGTTAGTGTGACTGATATAGAAGAGCTGAAAAGCAGCGGCCTGCCTTGTTATAATGGGATTTCTGGGCTGTGTTGATTTTTCTTAGTCACCCAACATAATTATAAGCATATCTAGAAAAGTGGGTATCCTTCCATAGTTTGAGGCAGCTGATGGGGATTTTGTAGACAACCCAGGGCTGAGGGGCTCCATCCATCATCATGGGGTGTTATCTTTGGTTGGGAAACAGGGATCATTTTGAAAGGAAAGCTCAGAGGGTTCTGGTGAGTTCTGCCCAACTGCGGCTGGAGGCCCATTTGCTGCAAATACCATGGAGTTTTCAGTACTGAAAATCGGCTGTAATGAACTTCTAAATTTAAAGGCAAATTTTGTGTGCATCGTCTTTTGAGTGTCAGAATGAGGGCAGGAATTTCTGGATAGTAAATGAGCAGCAGTGAGGGCCTTACCAAGCCAAAGACTACCCTTGTTGGTCTGTCTCCAGAACAAGAAGTAGAAAGCATAGCAGTGAATGGGGTCTGAATGAAGCTCTAACCCACTGGGGCTGGCAAGGGGCACCAACTCTGTAGGTACTTTTCGACAGCCCCTGAAGGCTCCTTTTGTAGTGTGCACTAAAAGGATGAGTATCTGGAGACATGTACTTGTGGAAAGGGAGAAAGAGAGGCTGGGGGGGGGGGGCTGATGAAGTATGGTTCTGGAGTCAGACTGACTCACTGCATCTCAAACCCTGTCATGAATGAAATGCAGGCAAGCGTGGTGAGAGTTTGAGCAAGCTCCCTTGTATCTCTAACCTACTGCTTGCATCTGCAGAACAGGGTGATAGTAGTGACACCCCTGAGGCCTTTGGGTGGGCATGGGAAGTGATGCAGAAAGGCTCTTGAGTGGGGAACTTGGCAGGGAAGAACTTAGCACATACTAACTAAAATTCTGAGGAAGGAACAGGAAAGACTAAGAGAAATAGGAAGGAAAGAGGAGGAGCAGGTCCTCGACACAGATCAATAATCCCAGCTAATTGGGAGATCAAGACAGGATCGCCCAAAGTTCAAGGTGTGTTTGAGCTACAGAGTGAATTCACTTAGCCTGGCCAACTTAGCCAAACTATGTGTCAACATATAAAATACATTAAGTCTGGGAGGGAGGTTATATCTCAGTGGTAGAGCACTGCCTAGCATGAGTAAGGTTCTGGATTCAATTCCTATTTACACATACCACCACAACCAGCAGCAGCAACAACATACATTCATATATACATACACACACATATGTGTACACACACATACACACAAACATACATGAAAGGGGGCGTAGAAAATGGGGGTATTAGAGTATCCAGGTAGAAGGAGGATAGTCTGGGTCACTAGAATTGTATTCATTAGGAGAATAATTTAAATCTAAGTTGAATTTCTTCAGTGAGTGTGTGTAGTATGTGTATGTAGTTATGTGTGTGTACATGCATATGTATATGTATGATGTATATGTATATATGTAAGTGTGTATATGTATTCTGTGTTGTACATGTGGAAGTCATAAAGACAACCTTGGGTGTTGGTCCTTGTCTTCTGCTTTGTTTGATGCAAGGTCTCTTTGTCATCATCTCCTGTGCTATATATGCCAAGCTAGATGGCTTATGAGTTCCCAGGATTCTTCTATCTCTGCCTCCTCTCTTAGAGTAGGACTACCGACAGGTACATGCTTACTCCATGTTTGACTTTGAAGAGGTTCCAAGGATTTGAACTCAGCTCTTCACTCTTGCAAATTAAGTGCCACTAAGCCATCTTTCAGCCCTAATTGCTTCCTTTTACATATGGGATTGGGCTTCTGAATAAATCCTGTACTTCATCGATTCATTTGGGATTACTGAGTTTCCCTTTTCTCTAGTTGAAGATACAAGAGAAGAACAACAGAAGTTTCCAGCCTGCCTCTGCAATATGGCAGTGATCCTCAGAGATCCCAGGAAGTGTCCATTAGCCACACGTCTTTGTTCTTGCAAGTTTAATCTACACTGAGGATGTTGGCGCTGTGGTTTATATCCTGTACATAGAGGCAAATTTGTATAGTGAAGCAAGTCGAGGGGAGCTGGAGTCCTCCCAGGTGGAGATTGTCTTGAAGGAGCCTCGGGGGAGCTTTAGGAAGGCGCAACTCTCTTAGCATGAGCTCCACTGCTGATCTTGTACTATCTCCTCCAGTCATCCCCTCCAGGAGCTACAAAGGAAACTAACCACTTACTGCCTGGCAAAGAGTTCTCATTTAATCCAGAACAGAAAAGCTCCAGGGCTTGCTAGTGATCTGGTTTTTGAGCAGGAAAATAATTGACTCACCTTCCCAAGTAAAACTGCAATGGTGTGGAGTGAGTGGGAACGAGAATAAAGGGCTGTTTTGCTTCCAGTTGATGGTGCTGAAATTCATTCATTAGAACAAATGAAGAAATATTTTCAGAAAAGAAATACTCATGTGACAGCCATCCATTTTCATCGGCTCTTTGCAGGGTCATGGGATGGCTATTGGTCCACCGACTTCAACCATTACTCTACCTGTCACCTAGTCTTCTGGTTAGCATTGTAGAGAGTCAGGTGAAAGAAGGGGGGCTTCTTTGTTTATATAAATAAACTTCTTTCTTAGATTTTTTTCACCCCCCACTTTAGTGAGGAATGATTGACACCTGAAAATTGTAGATATTTAAAGTGCAGAGCCTAATATTTTGACATCCATATGCATTGTGAGATGATTACCACAATTAAGCCACTCAATGTGTCTATCAACTCACGATTCCCATTTATGTGTGTGCCATACAGACACTTGATATCTCTTCGCTCAGCCAGTTTCAAGTGAATAATACCAGTTGCTTTGGCTGGACCCCTGCTACACAAAGCGGTCTCTACAAGTCACTCCTTTTGTAACCGGAAGCCAATCACTTTTGGCCAACTCCTCTTTCTTCCTAACTCTGGTTTCTGGAAACCATGATTCTATCTGTTACTCCTTATGAGACTTTGTGTTAAGTAACACATGTGAATGAGATCGTGTACCGTCTGGTTTTCTGTATCTAGTTTATTTCATTAAGCGTAATGCCCTCCAGGTTCACTCATCTTAAGTGGCAGGATTTTCCTCTTTTTAAAGTTGAGTTACACCTATTGAAAAATGAAACCTGAAAACTGTGTATTTTCTTATCTATTCACCCAGCCAAACAAACTAAGCACACTGTTTCCACATGTTGGCTATTGTAAGTGAAACTACAGTAACTGTGCTCACAGGCATATGCCATTTTGTCATTTAGATATATGCCCAGAGCAGTGGGATTCCCAGTAACATAGTAATTATAATTATACTTTTAATTGTCCCCATTGGTGTCTTTTATATATCTCCATATTGCTCCCCATTGTCTTGGCACTGTCTCACCTTCCTACCCACCATGCTCAGGGTTCTCTCTGTGATCATTTTGGTCGTATGGATGATCCTTTTGTCCTGTTTGTCCTGTTGAATCAGGCATGAGGCAATTCATCATTTTGGTTTTAATTTGCATTGACCCTGCAATTCCTAATGTCGAACATACTTTCATATACCTGTTGGCCATCATCTCCATTTGAAAAAACGTTTATTCAGTTTCTTTACCCAATTTTATATCAAGTTGTTTTCTTGCTATTGAATTGTATGGATTCTTTTGTGTATTTTGGACATTAAGCATTTATTGACTAAAATTGAAGGCAGTTTGCAAATATTTTGAACTTCGGTGATTTTTCTTCTCTTAAAACTGGCCATCAGTGAAAAGAGAGGCCCATTGGTCTTGCAAACTTTATATGCCTCAGTACAGGGTAACGCCAGGGCCAAGAAATGGGAGTGGTGGGGAGAGGAGTGGAGGGAGGGTTTGGGGGACTTACGGTGTAGCATTGGAAATGTAAATGAAGAAAATACCTAATTAAAAAAAACAAACAAACTGGCCAGCCTGGTCTACAGAGTGAGTTCCAGGACAGCCAGGGGAACACAGAGAAACCCTGTCTCGAAAAATTAAAAACAAAACAAAACAAAACTGTAAGTTCTTGTTTATATAGGGACATGGATATCTCATACAGTACTGGTTGTAAAGAAGCTAGAGACAGCATCATGGTCCAGCATCCAGTCATGCTCATCAGTAGCAGAGAGAAGATAGAGTCTGTTGGTGATGGTCTGTGGGTACCAACCTAAGACTTTGCTCTTGTTAATTACAATGGGGATATTTGTTGACCTGAAAATACTGTCAAGGTGCATTTGGCTTCTGTGAATGACGCCATAGTTAATACTCTTTGGGGTATTAGCTCTGATGGACTAAAGACCTGAGAGTACTTTTCCATCTTACAGGAAAAGAACTCACCTTGAAATTTTTATTAGATATTTTCTTTAATAAATTTCAAATGTTATCCCCTTTCCTGGTTTCCCCTCTGAAAACACCCTATCCCCTCCCCTCCCCCTCATCACCAAGCCACCCACTCCTGCTTCCTGGCCCTGGCATTCCCCTATACTGGGGCATAGAACCTTCACAGGACAAGGGCCTTTTCTCCCATTGATGACAGAGTAGGCCATCCTCTGCTACATATGCAGCTGGAGCCATGAGTCCCACCATGAATTTTCTTTGGTTGGTGGTTTAGTCCCAGGGAGCTCTGGGGGTACTGGTTATTTCACATTGTTGTTCCTCCTATGGGGCTGCAAACCCCTTCAGCTTTTTGGGTCCTTTCTCTAGATTCTTCTTTGGGGACCCTGTGCTCATTCCATTAAGATGAGAAACTAAGGCATTAAGTGAGTCACTCACTGAACAAGACTCTCACAATACCCAACATGCAACTGGACAGGAATCTGAAGCCTGACTCTAGTGCCTACATGATCTACCCATTGTAATGTATTTAAGATGAGTTCAGTGGGGCTTGTGAGATGGATCAGATGGCAAGCCTGAAGACTTGAATTTGGGTTCTGGAACCTACAGTCTTTCTTGCTATCTTTCTGTCTGTCTGTCTGTCTGTCTGTCTGTCTGTCTATCTGTCTGTCTCTGTGTGTGTCTCTCTGTCTGTCTCTCTCTCTCTCTGTGTCTGTCTCTCTCTCTCTCACACACACATACACAAAATTAATTAAACATAATAATATAAAAAGACAGTGTGTCTAGTCTGTCTTCCTTTTCACTTCTTTCCTATGTTTCTCTACTGTTACATAAAACAGAAAGCCGTGGCTCTTGACTGACGGGACCCATCCTTGCTTCCTACATTAGTAAATGCAGGCAGAGCTACAATACTTTATCTCACTGTTGGCTTTCTTGTGCGCCATCACATCAGGAGTGGCATATTCTTGGTAAGGCATTCTCAGGGATGTTCAACAAGCTGGAAAAGCTATTCCTCCTTCTGTCAACTATCCTGACAAGCTCAGAAAGTCTCCAGTCAGTATTCCATACATTTGCTTTTTTTCTCATCTCTCTGCATTCAGAGCAAGCCACTGTGTCTGGCTAGACATTAATACTCTTGCTTATTTCTATTCCATTTTAATGATTCCTTTCTATTTTATAGCCCTGGGATATAGGTCTGTTCATTTCCCCTTTCTGATACAAAGTTTCTCTCTGTCTCTGTCTCTCTCTCTCTTTCTCTCTCTCTCTAAGGAATTTAAAACTTAAAATAGCATCATAATGAAAGTATTAATTAATGAGCAGAGTAGGTGATCTAATGAAGCATAGATTGCTCACTGTACAAGGAAGACTGGCATTTGGGAAACCCAAGCTGTAGGTCTTTCTGGAACTTTAAAAAAAATTTTAATTTGCTTTTTAAAATAAACAGCTTGAATTTCATGTGAATCCTCTAACAATTGAAGTGGGTTGTTTCCAGCTCTGTTCCCTGCCATTGGATTCCCTTCACACCCCCCCCCCCCCCCACTGCCTGGCTGGCTCTTAGTGGGAGAGAATGTGCCTAGTCCTTCTGAGACTAGATGCTCCACAGTAGGGGGTACTCAGGAGGGGCTCCCCTTCTCCTCAGAGAAAGGGAAGCGGCAAGGGGAATGCTGGGGATTTGAAAGGGTGTGACTGGGGAGGGGGGGGCTGTGATCAGGATGTAAAATAAGAAAGGAAGGAAGGAAGAGGGGGAGGGAGAGAGGGAGAAAGAGAGGGGAGGATAGGTTACAAAATAATAAATAATTAAATCCTGAACTGAGACATGGCTTAGTTTCCCTCTCCTCTCAGAGACATTGGAACTCCAATGGAAAGAAAATAAATATTAGTCCATGTTTCCTGCAGCTACCCATGGGTCTGTCATTGACAGACACTCTTTAAGAGATTGCCATTGGAAACAGTTGAGTAATCACGGTTATCAACCTATGCCAAGTGCACACAGCAAAGGGTCGAACGTGTTTAAAGATCTCATAGTCATACAAGCTCAGCAGGCAGCTGTTAGCAAAGCTTATTTAGTCCACAAAACAAGACCATCTTCAGAATCTGGGAAGTCTAGTTCTGCTCATGTGTGGTTTTGGCCTGCAGGGGTTAATCCTGCAAAGAGTCCAGGAGAATTTCCTCTGCAGCTAAGTGCGTGCTTATACATACCATGTGTCCATACTGACCCTGTATCTCTACAAACTCATAAGAGTTGAGTCTTTGGGGTTCAAAACTTTCTCCTAAATGCCAAAGCTACAACACAATGGGGTTGCTTACCCTATGAATATCTTTTGTTTCCCACCATGCCTCTAGGAGGGACTCTGAAGATAACATGCTGAGGTTGCTGTTCACAGAGAGCAGCACCTGATGGGGAACCCATAGTACATAGTCTCTTTGCTTCTCAGTCCTCCTCCTTTCCTTGAACATCCATTCACTGCCTCATCACCACCACCATTGCCACTCGGTTCCCAGGTAATAGCAAATATGTATTTTGGTTGCTGAATGAGTCTTGGAATAGCAAAAGGCATAAAAGCAGGAGCCATGAACAAAACAAGTTAGAGGATATAAAATATGCATGAAATTTTTAATCGGAAACATGAAACTTTCAGTAATTTAATGATTATGGTTAGCCAAGTTGGGCTGTCTCCTGGCTTGTAGGAATATTATTATTTCTTCTTCTTCTTCTTCTTCTTCTTCTTCTTCTTCTTCTTCTTCTTCTTCTTCTTCTTCCTCTTCCTCTTCCTCTTCCTCTTCCTCTTCCTCTTCCTCTTCCTCTTCCTCTTCCTCTTCCTCTTCCTCTTCCTCTTCCTCTTCCTCCTCTTCCTCTTCCTCTTCCTCCTCCTCCTCCTCCCCCTCCTCCTCCTCCTCCTCCTCCTCCTCTTTCTGTCTGTCTGTCTGTCTGTCTGTCTGTCTATGTATGAGTTCTTTTGATGGAAAATATGAACTTGTACTTACGTATATGAGAATGATACAGATGGTGTTCAATGTCTGAGAATCCTGGGGATAGTCTCCTCATTCCAGAATGTATGGATATGTGATAGAGCCCATAAGGCCATCTGGTGGAAACACCTTGTTGCAAGCTGTAGACACACAGGTAATAGAAAATAATCATTAGAAAACACCACTCCTTCTGATCCATGAAGCTGATGACCCCAGATGTCCCTGAGTTGAGGCACTTTCAGATTCTGGGTATAGTGGTGTCTATGTTGGGGAGATTGAAGAAGGTGTAGTGATGCTTACTTTCTGGTAGTCTCCCAGACTCAATTTCCTGTAGGTGAACAGTACAACTTCCATCTTTCCAGGAAGGAGGCATAGGGTCCAAACCTGAAAGAGTGGTCTTTGGATCAGTCACCACAGGAGGGACATGCAATGAGAACTCACAGAAGCATTTTATTTCCAAAGTGCCGGAATATATACCAGTTTCACCTCAAATCTCCACCTCTCTCTGATGTTTCCTTCACACAGGAACATTGAATTGTGTTTCCAGTGCGTTCCTGGGATGCGTGCAGAATTTGTTGGAAACCTCAAGCAGATGGAGGGGTTGTGTGATCTCCATTACCACCCTCTGGAAAACCTGTGGCTAAAAATCCACCATGGCACTGGAGTCTTAAGTGACTTCTTGGTGACCTGCCTTCTGTGGCTTCCTGGGGAGAGATCAAAGACTTGAAAATGGCCCAAGCATGCCAAAAGCTTGGTCCTACGCTTGACACATCTATAGTGATTTGTTCTTGCCAACCCAGCCTTTATATCTTTTTCCAAAAATTGTACACAGCACAGACCTGTTGAAAGGCAGATAGCCATTCTCAGTGTATTCCACCCAGGACTCCAGGCATTTCTCTCTCTAGACGAGCTTCTGGAATTTCACTTGCTTAGGCCTTATGAAGCAAATAAACTTGAATTAATGTGTGGCTGTTTGGTGTGAGGAGGAAGTTATTTGTTGAGGGGTTAAGAGATGTCTGTGTTAGTTTATGATGTGTTCCAACATCTTCAACACCATGTTGCTGTCTTGGCTTTTTCAGTTTATAAAATTGTTTTATTAAGTAATATTAATATACATGTCTGGGGATTTCTAAAGTAAGTGTGTGTGTGTGTGTGTGTGTGTGTGTGTACATCAATTCCTTTGGATTGGGATAAGCATGGTTTCTCTTTGAAAGGTAACATTTGGAAGAAACATATATCAATAACAATGTAGAGAAGAACTTGAAAACCCAAGAAATGCCTTTTCCATATTTGATGACTCTTGTTGTATTTCTTCCTCACAATTAGAGCAGAATCAAGATATCATGTATAAAACTAATACTGTAGACTCAGTTATTATTTGGGAGCAGGCAAGGGGGAGTGCAAACTATGAGAGTCTTTGTACATTAAAATGTTTATTATTGGATTCTTATTTCTAAATAATGCTGAATGGAACTGTTTCTAAACTCATGCATGTTAATATGCTATAGCTTCCACTTCTATGACACTTAGTTAGCCTGCTCTTTATTACCCCTTATAGGCATTGATGGTTTGACAATTGGAGCTTTTAAATTAATGGAAGGCTTTCGCCAAGTAGAATGCCTTCATTACTAGCAAGCAGGGAGTGCTGAATGGGAGTTGGGAGGGTTTGAACCAATCTCAGAACACACTCTTTTACAAAGACCAATACCCATAATTTGTGTTTATTTTCAATTTTCTCTGATTTGAATAAATTAGGGCAGAGATTTATACCATTTGTCTTCTTTTCACATGTATAGTCAGCTTGCAGAACATCATTAATCAGGCGAACTCTGT